>NW_025214705.1:0-1923 GCF_004010195.1 Chiloscyllium plagiosum | reverse complement strand
GTAGGGGTATGGGTGGGTTGCGCTTCGGCGGGTCAGTGTGGACTTGTTGGGCCGAAGGGCCTGTTTCCACACTGTAAGTAATCTAATCTAATTTATGTGTTTCAAGACACCCAGCACCTCCTCCTTTGTAATATGGACATTTTTCAAGATGTCACCATCTATTTCCCTACATTCTATATCTACCATATCCTTTTCCACAGTAAATACTGATGCAAAATTACTTGTTTAGTATCTCCCCCATCTCCTGTGGCTCCACACAAAGGCCGCCCTATTCTCTCCCTAGTCACCCTTTTGTCCTTAATGTATTTGTAAAAACCCTTTGGATTCTCCTTAATTCTATTTGCCAAAGCTATCTCATGTCCCTGTTTTGCCCTCCTCATTTCCCTCTTAAGTATACTCCTACTTCCTTTATACTCTTCTAAGGATTCACTCGATTTATCCTGTCTATACCTGACATATGCTTCCTTCTTTTTCTTAACCAAACCCTCAATTTCTTTAGTCATCCAGCATTCTCTATACCTACCAGCCTTCCTTTTCACTCTAACAGGAATATACTTTCACTGGTTTCTCGTTATCTCATTTCTGAAGGCTTCCCATTTTCAGCCATCCATTTACCTGCAAATATCTGCCCCCATCAGCTTTTGAAAGCTCTTACCTAATACTGTCAAAATTAGCCTTCCTGCAATTTAGAACTTCAACTTTTAGATCTGGTCTATCCTTTTCCATTACTATTTTAAAACTAGTAGAATTATGGTCGCTGGCCCCAAAGTGCTTCTCTACTGACACCTCAGTCATCTGCCCTGTCTTATTTCTCAAAAGTAGGTCAAGTTTTGCACCTTCTCTAGTAGGTACATCCACATACTGAATCAGAAAATTTTCGTGTACACGCTTAACAAATTCCTCTCCATCTAAACCCATAACACTATGGCAGTCCCAGTCTACGTCTGGAAAGTTAAAATCCCTTACCATAACCACCCTATTATTTTTACAGATAAAAAAGATCTCCTTATAAATCTGTTTCTCAATTTCCTGCTGACTATTAGGGAGTCTATAATACAATCACAATAAGGTGATCAACCCTTTCTGAGTTCTCAGTTCCACCTGAATAACTTCCTTGAGAATATCCTCCCTCAGTACAGCTGTAATGCTATCCCTTATCAAAAGTGCCTCTCCCCCTCCTCTCTTGCCTCCCTTTCTGTCCTTCCTGTAGCATTTGTATCCTGGAACTAAGCTGCCAGTCCTGTCCATCCCTGAGCCATGTTTCTGTAATTGCTATGATATCCCAGTCCCATGTTCCTATTAGGCTGCTTGCATTGAAATAAATGCAGTTTAATTTATCTGTCCTACCTTGTTCTCTGCTTTGTCCCTGCCTGCCCTGACTATTTGACTCGCCTTAGTTCTCAACTGTACCAGTCTCAGATTGATCTCTTTCCTCACTTTCTCCCTGGGTCCCACCCCCCACCTTACTTGTTTAAATCCTCCCAAGCAGCTCTAGCAAATCTCCCTGCCAGCATATTAGTCCCCTTCTAATTCAGGTGCAATCCGTCCTCCTTGTACAGGTCACTTCTACCCCAGAAGAGATTCTAATGATCCAAAAATGTGAAACCTCCTCCCATACACCAGCTTCTCAGCCAAGCATTCATTTGCTCTATCCTCCTATTCCTGCCCTCACTAGCTTGTAGCACCGGGAATAATCCAGAAATTACTACTCTCGATGACCTCCTTTTTAATTTCCTGTCTGACTCTATATTCTCCCTTCTGAATCCCAACCTTTTCCCTTCCTATGTTGTTGGTTCCAATGTGTACAATGACTTCCTGCTGGGCCCTCTCCCTCTTGAGAACATTCTTCACCCTCTCTGAGACATCCTTGATCCTGGCACCAGGGAGGGAACACACTTCTGATTTTTTGTTGCTAGCCACAGA
>NW_025214704.1:48158-49568 GCF_004010195.1 Chiloscyllium plagiosum | reverse complement strand
TAGATAACGGCACCTCCTCCATGACAGTCCTCAACACCAATGCCCTGCAAAAATGTGTATTCAGCCCTGTACTCTATTCCGTGTACACTCATGACTGGGTGGCCAAATTTCATCCGAACTCTGTCTACAAGTTTGTTGACAACACTACTGTTGTAAGCCAGATATCAAACAATGACGAGACAAAATACAGGAAAGAGATACAGTGCTTGGTGGTGTGGTGTAGAGATAACAATCTCTCTCTCAACGTCAGCAAAACCAAAGAGCTGATCATTGACTTCAGGAAGCAAAGATGAGAGCACACCCCTATCTACATCAAAAGAGCATAGATGGAGATGGTCTCCAGCATCAAGTTCCAAGGTGCGTCAGTCACCAACAATCTTTCCTGGACGTCACACTTTGATGTGACTGTCAATAAGGTACAACAATGCCTCTTCTTCCTTAAGAGGCTAAGGAAATTTGGCATAAAGACTATCAACAACTTTTATAGACACACCATAGAAAGCACTCTATCTGGTTGCAGCTTGGCTTGGTACAGCAACTGCTCTCCCCAGGATCATGAGAACCTACAGAAAGTTGTGAACACAGCTCAGTCCATCATGCAAGCCGACCTTCCATCAATTAATTTGGAGATGCCGGTGTTGGACTGGGGTAGACAAAGTTAAAAATCACACAACACCAGATTATAGTCCAGGTCAATTGGTTCCATCAATAGACTCCATCTCCAGCTTCTTGCTGCCTTGGAAAGGTAGCCAACATCATTGAAGACCCCTCCCAACCTGATTATAATCTCCTTCAACCTTTTCTGTAAGGCAAAAGATACAACAGCTTAAACATAAGCACCAACAGGTTCAAGAACAGCTTAGAGTCATAGAGATGTACAGCACAGAAATAGACCCTTCAGTCCAACCCACACATGCCGACCAGATATCCCAACCCAATCTAGTCCTACCTGAGAGCACCTGGCCCATATCCCTCCAAACCCTTCCTATTCATATACCCATCCAAATGCCTCTTACATTATGCAATTGTACCAGCCTCCACCACATCCTCTGGCAGCTTATTCCATACACGTACCATTTTTTGTGTGAAAAAGTTACCCCCTAGGTCTCTTTTACATCTTTCCCCTCTCACCCAAAACCTATGCCCTCTAGTTCTGGACTCCCCGACCCAAGGGAAAAGACTTTGTCTATTTATCCTATCCGTGCCCCTCATAATGTTTTAAAACTCTATAAGGTCACCCCTCAGCCTCCAACAATCCAGGGAAAACAGCCCCAGCCTGTTCAACCTCTCCCTGTAGCTCAGATCCTCCAACCCTGGCAACATCCTTGTAAATCTTTTCCGAACCCTTTCAAGTTTCACAACATCTTTCTGGTAGGAAGGAGACCAGAATTGCACGCAATATTCCAACAG
>NW_025214704.1:5136-19778 GCF_004010195.1 Chiloscyllium plagiosum | reverse complement strand
CCTGACTTGCTGCGCTTTTCCAGCAACACATTTTCAGCTCTGATCTCCAGCAATTGCAGCCCTCACTTTCTCCTCTGTTTCTCTATCCTGCAAAGCTTCAGGGAAAGAAGCTTCCAAAATCCATCGCTATGAGTGCAGAGAGGAAAATGTTCTAAATATGAGGCCCTAAATATGAATAACTTCCTTCTCTCCTATAAGCTGCCAGCCCTATTGATTGGCTGCAGCACCCTCTCTTTTATTTCAGAAATTCACAATGCTCCTCCTCCTGGCCAAGGCTGATCAGATATCCACTGAACCGAGATCACCACACGTTGAGAAGTGTGGGAGGGTCCAGAGAGCGGGTACACTCGTTTCAGGACTGAGAGTTTTGTAATACAATGGAACAACTGGATTTGAAGGGAGATTTGACACAGCTTATGGGCTTATGATTGCTTTAGATAATTTAGATATAAACAAGATGTTCACATTAACTGAGAAAAAATGGACCGTGAAATGCAAATTTAACATTTTAAACAAGATAAACTGGAAAGATGTGCTGAGGAAGTTATCCCCAGTATATAGTAATAAAAGATCGTTGGACTGAGCAGTCTGAGTCAAACTTTATCGAGTTTGAATCTTCCCCGTACGACAATTACGAGTGATGTACATCAGGCAGTCAGATCGAAAGGGCTGGGTAACTTGCTTGTTTTGGGGGATTATGCAGGGTATCTTGCGGGTAGTTTCTGTGGCTTAACTGGTTTGCATCCAGTGTAAATTCTAAAGATTGGTGGTTAGAGACCATCCAGGTATAGAGCTTTACTTATTTCGGATCAAAGTATTAGTGTGACCGTGCACTACATTTGAACTGAAAAATGCACTGCAAGCATTTATTGCAAACCCACCCATCAATGATGCTATCTTGCTCGGCTCCAAACGGAGTGAGACAGGGAGAAACAGTAGGATGAGACCTCATTCTCCAATCCCCCGCTGCCAGTAGAAAGCGGCCACTCGACCTTAAATTGGTGACTGTCAGCCTTGTCCCGGGATAAAGCTTATAGAAACTCCTTCATGAACTTCACTTCGGGAGTGAAAGGGGCCCAATGATTTTTATTTCTTTTTTTAAATTTGCAACGGCAGCAGCAGATTCTTCCTGTCTTTGGAACATGTCCAAACAAACCCCTGCCCGAACCTGAGAAGTAAAAAGACTTTGTGACAAGAACTGCAATATAAGAAGGTGGGAATAAATTCCTACCGATGCCGAGATGTGTACTGAAATTAACAAATGCTGGAGCTCATAGCGGATCAGGCAGCATCCATCCAGGCAGAAGAAGCTAATGTTTCCAGTCTAGGTTACTCTTCATCTGAGTGGTTGAAGTCTGGAGGGGATAGGATTTAAGATAACTTCAACAGGACAGGACCACCGAACACAGCTTAAATTAATTCTCCATTTTCGCAGCAATCATTCTTCCGGAATACCCGACTCCATTCCACAAACACCTACACCACGCCCAACCACATCCCACAGGACTTTCTAATGTAACTGCAGATAGTCCAATGCCTGCTCTTTTATCTCCTCGGTGTTTATCATCTAAGTGCCCAAAACAGTGTTTCCAGGTGAAGCAGCATTTCTCATGTACCTCCTCCAATCTTGTGTAGTTTATTCACTGTACCTAATATGGCCTACTGTGCATTGGAGAACCAAATTCAGACTGTGTGCCCTCTTTGTATAACATATCAGGTCTGAGTGCAAGCATGACATGGGCAGCCCAGTTGTGTGGCAGGACACCTCGGGCGTGTTTGGGGCAGCCCGTGTGTAGAATACAGAACATAGAACAGTACAGCACAGAACAGGCCCGTCAGCCCACGATGTTGTGCCGACCTTTGATCCTCATGTAACTTAAACCTAATGTACGAACCCTCAAATTTCTGTAACTATATGCACGTCCAGCAGTCTCTTAAATATCCCCAATGACCTCGCTTCCACAACTACTGCTGGCAAGGCATTCCATGCTCTCACAACTCTGCGTAAAGAACCCACCTCTGACATCCCCTCTATCCTTTCCGCCAAACAGCTTAAAACTGTGACCCCTCATGTTAACACTTTCTGCCCTGGGAAAATAGTATCTGGCTATCAACTTTATCTATGCCTCTCATTTAGGTCCCTCTCTTCCTTCTTTTTCCCAATGAAAAAATTCCGAGCTCAGTCAACCTCTCTCCGTTAGATAAACTCTCCATTCCAGGCAGCATCCTGGCAAACCTCCTCTGAACTCTCTCCAAAGCATTCACATCTTTCCTATAATAGGGCGACCGGAAGTGGACACAGTATTCCAAGTGCGGTCTAACCAAAGTTTTATAGAGCTGCAACAAGATCTCACGGCTCTTAAACTCAATTCCCCGTTAATGTTAGCCAAAACACCATATGTTTTCTTACAACCCTGTCCACTTGGGTGGCAATTTTAAGGGATCTATGTACCTGCACACACAAAGATCTCGCTTTTCCTCCACACTGCCAAGAATCCTGTTTGAATCCTATTCTCAACTTTCAAGTTCGACTTTCCAAAATGCATCACTTCGCATTTATCCAGGTTGAACTCCATCTGCCACCTCTCAGCCCATCTCTGCATCCTGTCAATGTCACGCTGCAGCGTACAACAGTACTCCATACTGTCAACGACACCTCCAACCTTTGTGTCATCTGCAAATTACTAATCCATCCTTCAATATCCACATTCAAGTTATTAATAAAAATTACAAAATGTTGAGACCCAAGAACAGAGCCCTGTGGAACAGCACTCACCACTGACTTCCAGGCAGAATACTTTCCATCCACTACCATTCGCTGTCTTCTGTCGACCAGCCAATTCTGTATCCAGACAGCTAAATTTCCGTGTATTCCATTCCTCGTGACCTTCTGAACAAGCCTAACATGGGGAACCTTTTCAAATGCTTTGGTGAAGTCCATAAGCACCACATCCACCGCTCGACCCTCATCAACGTGTCAATAACATCCTCAAAGAACTCAATAAGATTTGTGAGGCATGACCTGTCCCTCACAAAGCAGTGCTGACTGCATTTTAACAAGCCATGCTCTTCCAGACATCATAAATCCTATCCCTCAGAATCCTTTCTGACACCTTGCAGATGACACACGTGAGACTGACTGGTCTGTAATTGCCAGGGATTTCCCTATTTCCTTTCTTGAAGAGAGGAATTACATTTGCCTCCCTCCAGTCCTCAGATTTGACTCCGGTGGAGAGTGAGGATGCAAAGATCTTCGCAAGCGGCGATGCAATCACATTTCTCTCTTCCCAAAGCAGCCAAGGACAAATCTGGTCTGGCCCTAGCGACTTTTCAATCTTAATGTTTGTGAAAATTTTTCAGCACGTCAGCTTCCTCAGTCTCTATCCGTTCCAGCAATCTTACCTGCTCCGCAATGGTTTTATTCACTACAAGGTCCTTTTATTTCGTGAAGTCAGAAGCAAAACGCTCAGTTAGGGCTTCCCCACCTCCTCAGACTCTATACACAATTTCCCTATGCTACCCCTGATAGGCCCTACTCTTTCTTTGATCATTCTGTTATTCCTCACATACGCGTAAAACGCCTTTGGATTCTCCATAATCCTTCCTGCCAAGCCTTTTTTTGAGCTCCTTCCTCGCCTTCCTGCAACCTCTAGAGCTGAGCAAGACCGTTGCTTCCTCCATCTTACGTAAGCTGCCTTCTTTCTTTTGACGAGAAGCTCCTCCGCTCTCGTCATCCAAGAATCCTTTATCTTACCCCTTCTTGCCTGTCTCAGAGGGACATATTTATTCCTCATTCGCAACAACTGTTCCTTAAACAGTCTGCACATGTCTATAGTGCCCTTTCCATGGAGTAATTGTTCTGAGTCCATGTTTCCCAACTCACGTCTGATAGCATAATAGCTTCCTTTTCCCCAATTAAATATCCTCCCATTGTGCCTGCTTCTCTCCTTCTCCATCGTTATGTAGAATGTGAGGCCGTTGTGGTCACTAACACCAAGATGCTCTCCCACAGCAAGATCTGACAACTGCCCCGGCTCATTGCCGAGCACCAAATCCAAAATGGCCTCTCTCCTCGTCGGCCTGTCAACGTACTGAGTTAGAAAATCCTCCTGAACCTCACAGAAACAGCTCCTTCCAAACCATCTGCTCGAAGGAGGTTCCAATCAATATTGAGAAAGTTAATGTCACCCATGACAACAACCCTACTACATTCACACTTTTCCAAAATCTGCTGCCCTATGCTTTCTTCAATCTCCCTGCTGCTATTGGGGGACCTAATGAGGTGACTGCTCCCTTACTGTTCCTAATTTCCACCCATACTGACTCAGTCAGCATACCCTCCTCGACAATGGTAACTTCTGTAGCTGAGATACCCTCTCCGATTAGCGGTGCTACCCTCTCCTCTTTCCCCCCCCTCCCTATTCTTATTAAATACTCTAAACCCTGAAATATCCAGCAAACAATCCTGCTCCTGAGAAACCCATATCTCTGTTATGGCCAGAACATCACAGCACCAAGTACTGATCCATGCTCCAAGCTCAGCTGAGATACCCTCTCCGATTAGCGGTGCTACCCTCTCCTCTTTCCCCCCTCCCTATTCTTATTAAATACTCTAAACCCTGAAATATCCAGCAAACAATCCTGCTCCAGAGAAACCCATATCTCTGTTATGGCCAGAACATCACAGCACCAACTACTGATCCATGCTCCAAGCTCATCACTTTTATACCTGATAATCCTTGCATTAAAGCAAACACACTTTAACTGATCCCTTGATTCTTTCCCAAGAAATTCCTTCCCACTGGCTGTGCTACCTCTTGCTATTGTCTTATCTCTATCAACTCTCACCACTGGTATATTGCTCAGGTTCCCACCCCCCTGTCATACGAGTTTTAAACCCTCCTGAACCACTCGAACAAACCTTCCACCCAGGACATTGGTCCCCTTCCTATTCAGGTGCAACTAGTCCTTCACTTACAGGTTCCCACCCTTCTGTCATACTAGTTTAAAACCTCCAGAACCACCAAAGAAAACCTTCCACCCAGGACATTGGTCACCTTCCAGTTCAGGTGCAACCCGCCCTTCATGTACAAGTCCCACCTTCCCCAGAAGGCATCCCAATTATCTACAGATCTGAAGCCCTCCCTCCTCCACCAGCTGCGTAGCCACGTGTTCAGCTGCGCCCGCTCCCTGTTCCTCGCCTCGCTATCTCGTGGCTCCGGTAGTAAACCCAAGAACACTAATCTGTTCGTCCTGCTCTGCAGCTTCCACCCTAGCTCCCTGAAATCACTTATTATATCCTCAATCCTTTTCCTGGCTATATCATTGGTCCCAATATGTAACACGAATTCTGGCTGTTCGCCCTCCCCTTTCAGAATCTTATACAGTGATCGGAATCGTCCCAGACCCCAGCACCAGGGAGGCAACATACCTTCCAGGAATCCCGATCCTGACCACAAAATCTGGCGTCAATTCTCCTAACAATCGAGTCTACAACCACTAGCGCTTTTCTATTCTGCCCCCTTCCCTTCTGGGCCACAGTGAGAGGCTCAGTGCCAGAGAACTGACCACTATAGCTTTCCTCTGGGTAGGTCATCCCCCCAGCAGTATCTAAAGCGATATAATTATTGATGAGGGGAATGTCCACAGGGGATCTCTGCACTGTCTGTCTGTCCACTTTCCTCCGCTTGTCTGTAACCCATCTATCCTTATCCTGAGACTCAGGAGTGTCCAACTGCCGGAAACTTCTCTCAATTACTCCCTCAACCTCCCGAATGATCCACAGTTCATCCAGCTCCAGCTCCAATTCTGTAACACTGTTTTCAAGGAGCTGGAGTTGGGTGCACTTCCCGCAGATGTAGCCAGCGGAGACTGCGTCATGTCTCTCACCTGCCACATTCTGCAGGAGGAGCAAGCAACTGCCCGAACATCCATACCCCACTTATCTGAACGCACACACAATACTAAACAAGAATGCTTAATTCAATTGCTATAAAAGCAAGCAACAAACTTATTATCAATAAAGGAATTTTAGAAATGAACTGCACCTTATTAACTTGGTTAGAGGAGGAGGGCGGATGGGAGACACTACAGTAGTACTGCCTGGGTTTAGCCGCCATGCTAATTTATATGAACACTTACTTCCTTCCCGACAGCCCCACTGGTCGGCGTCACTTACACCCCTGCTCCCACTCCTACTGTGGAGGAAAAACACCTCTGGCCACTACCGGTAAGTAATTTTACAAATCTCCCTTCCATTAGCTGTAGCCTTCCTGGTTCGACTTACCTCCGCTGCTGCTACAACTCAAAAAGCTATGTAGGGCTCAGCCTGTGGTGGGACAGCAAGGGTATGTGAAGGAGTAGCCTGGGTGTGTCGCGGGACAGCAAAGATGTATGGCGGGACAGTCAGAGTGTGGGGGGAAAGCCTGGGTGATTGGGGTGGACTTGGTGGGGTGTGTGGGTGACACTCTGTGTGTGTTGGGAGGACAGGTCAGATGTATGGGGGAACAGCTCGGGTGAGTTGGGGGAGAGGTCGTGTGTGTGGGGTAGAGTCTAGATGTGCAGCAGGTCAGCCCGGGTGTGTGGCGGGTCAGCCTGAGTGCGTTGGGGCAGCCCAGGTGTGAGGACGACAGCCTGGGTGTGAAGGGGACAGCCCTGGTGTGTGGGGGACAGCCCCGATGTGTTGGGGGACAGCTCCAGTGTGTGGGGGGGAACAGCCCCGGTGTGTGTGGGGAGACAGCCCCGGTGTGTGTGGGGGACAGACTGGATGTCTGGGGCGAGAGCCCAGGTATGTGCGGGGACAGCTCGGGTGTGTGGAGGAACTGCCCAGTTATGTGCGGAGGCAGCCCAGGAGTGTGAGGGAATAGTCTGGGTGTGTAGCGGGACAGCGCAGATGAGTGGCAGGACAGCCCGGGTGAGTGCAGGGATAGCCTGGGTGTGTGTGGGTCAGACAGGGTGAGTGCGGGGATATCCCGGGTGTGTGGGGGGAATCCCTGCTGTGTGACAGGACGCCCACCTGTGTGACAGGACCGCCTGGCTTTGTGAGGGGCGCAGCCCGAGTGTGTGAGTGTATACCCTTGGGGTGTCGCGGGAAATCCCGGGTGTGTCTGTGAACCGCCCGTGTCTGTGTGCGGACAGCCCGAGTGTGCGGGGTGACAGCCCGGATGTGTGGCATGACAGCCCGGGTTTGTGGCGGGAAAGCACAGTTGTGTCGATGCTGGATTAGTGATGCTGGAAGAGCACAGCAGTTCAGGCAGCATCCGAGGAGCAGTAAAATCGACGTTTCGGGCAAACGCCCTTCATCAGGAATAAAAGCTGGTCAGACTTGGTGTGTGGGGCACAGCCCAGGTGTGTGTGTGAACAGACTGGGCATGTGCGAGGACAGCACTGGTGGGATGGCGTGCCGACCGGGTGTGTGGATGGACCTTCCGGGTTAGTTGGTGGGACAGGCTGAGTGTGTGTGGAGTCAGCCCATGTGTGTGACTGGACAGCCCGAGTGTGGGGGGGACAGCCCGGGTGTGGGGGAGACAGCCGGAGGTGTGTGGAAGGACAGCCGGGGTGTGTGCGGGGCAGCCTGGGTGTGTGCAGTGATAGCCCGGGTGTGTGTCAGGATAGCCAGGGAGTGTGGGGGGACAGCCCGTGTGTGTGTCAGGATAGCCCGGGTGTGTGGGTGTCAGCTGTAGTGTGTGGGGGGACAGCCTGTGTGTGTGCAGTGTCAGCCCAGTTGTGTGTCAGGATAGTCTGGGTGTGTGGGTGGACAGCCCGGGTGTATGGCGGGAAACCCCGGGTGTGATGCAGGACAGCCCGTGAGTGTAGAGGGTCTGCCTGGGTGTGCGCGGTACAGCATGGATGTGTTGTGGTTGCGACCAGGTGGGTGGGTGGACTTCCCGGTTAAGTTGGAGGCATGCCACGTGTGTGGGGGAGAGCCTGGGTGTGAGGGGGTGACACCCCGGTTTTGTGGTCGGACACCCCGGTTGTGTGGTCGGTCAGCCCGGGGGTGTGGCGGGGCAGCCCGGGTGAGTGATAGGACTGGCCGGATGTGGGAGTCAGCCTTGGTGTGTGTAGGAACGGCCCTGGTGTGTTCGAACAGCCCAGGTATGTGGGGACACAGACACACCTGGGCTGTCCTGCAACACACCTGGGCTATTCTCACACATAGCCGAGCTGTCCCAGCACACACTTGGTCTGTTCTGCCACACACGTGGGCTGTCCCTTGTCTCTCCCAGGCTATCCCCGCACAAACCCAGGGTGTCCACCTACAGATCTGGCCCGAACTTCCAAAAACCCGGCCTGTTCACCCACCCACCTGGGCTGTCTCCCCACCCACCCGGGAAGTCCCCCCACACATCAGTGCTGTCCCCTGACACACCAGGACTGTCCCCCTACACACCCGGGTTTTCCCCCCCACATCCGGGCTGCGCCCCCGACCCACACGCGGGCTGTCCCCATCCACACCCGGGCTGCCCCCCACCCACACCCGGGCTGTCCTCCCCGACTCACACCCGAGCTGTTCCCCCCTACCCACACCCGGTCTGTACCTCTACCCTACCCACACTCGGGCTGTACCTCGCTACCCACACCTCCAGGCTGAATTGCACACACTGGGCTGACCAACCACACACCTGGGATGTCCAGCCGCACACTTAGGCGTGCCAGAGACACACCCGGGCTTCCCCCTTCACACCCGGGCTGTCTCACTACACAACCAGCCTGTCTCCCCCAACTAACATGGGAAGTACACACACGCACGCGGTTAGCACCCCAACCCACACGGGCTGTACCATGCAGACATGGGCTGACCCTCCACACACACTGTCTGCCTTGCCACATTAAGGACTGCCTTTCCCCACCACTAATGAGACAGCAAAGGTGTGTGGCAGAGACAACCGGATGTGTGCAGGGATAGCCAGGGTGCATGGGAGGCAGCCCGAGTGTGTGGGGGGACAGCCTGGGTGTGAGCGGGGGCTGTCCAGATGTGTGGGGGGACAGCCAAGCAATGTGTGAGCACAACCCGGGTGTGTGGCTGGACATCCCGGGTGTGTGAGCGACAGCTGTGGGGTGTGGAGGAAAAGCCCTGGTGTTTGGAGGGAAAGCCTTGGTGTGTGGCGGAAAGCCCTGGAGTATGGGGGAACAGCCTTGGTGTGAGGAGGACAGCACGGGTGTGTGGAAGGACAGCACTGGGGAATGGCAGGACAGTCCGGTTGTGTGGCGGGCAAGCCCAGGTTGTGACTGGACATCCCAGGTGTGTGATCAGTCAGCCCAGGTGTCAGGCAGGACAGCACGTTTGTTGAAGGACAGCTTGTGTGTGTGGTCGGTCAGCCCCGGTGTGTGGCAGGAAGCCTGGGTGGGCGGCACAACAGTGCGTGTGTGGGGGACAGCTTGGATGTGTTTGGGGACAGCCCGGTTATGTGGCAGGACAGCCCGTGTTTTGGGGGGACAGCCCTGGTGTGTGGGGAGCAGCCCGGTTTGGGGAAGGGCTGCCGGGTGAGGGGGACAGTCCGGTTGTGTGGCGGGCAAGCCCAGGTTGTGACTGGACATCCCAGGTGTGTGATCAGTCAGCCCAGGTGTCAGGCAGGACAGCACGTTTGTTGAAGGACAGCTTGTGTGTGTGGTCGGTCAGCCCCGGTTGTGGCAGGAAGCCTGGGTGGGCGGCACAACAGTGCGTGTGTGGGGGACAGCTTGGATGTGTTTGTGGACAGCCCGGTTATGTGGCAGGACAGCCCGTGTTTTGGGGGTCAGCCCTGGTGTGTGGGGAGCAGCCCGGTTTGGGGAAGGGCTGCCCGGGTGAGGGGTGCAGCCAGGGTGAGTGGCAGGACAGGCCGGGTGTGTAGGGGGATAGCCTGGGTCTGTGGGCGACAGCACTGGGGTGTGAGAGAACAGCCCTGGAGTGTGTGCGATAGCCCGGGTGTGTGCGTTCCAGCTCTGGTATGTGGGGCACAGCCAGAGTATGTGGAAGGACAGTCCAGGTGTGTGGGGAGACAGCCCAGATGTGTTTGGGGACAATCGAGGTATGTGGGGTGGACAGTCCAGGTGTGTGGGGGGCAGTCCGGTTGTGTAGCGAGCAGCCTGATTGAGTGGGGGTCAGCCCTGGTGTGTGGGGAACAGCCCAGTTGTATGTTGTAAAGCCGGGGTATGTGGAAGGACGTCCAGATCTCTCGGGGAGAGTGAGGGTGTGTGGGGGACAGCCTGGGAGTGAGAATGGGCAGCCCGGGTATGTGGTGGAACAGCCCGGTGTGTGTGGGGACAGCTTGGGTGTGTGGGGTATCAGCCCGGGTGTGTTCGGGGATAGCCCAGGTATGTGGGGGGACAGCCAAGCAATGTGCGGGGACAACCCGGGTGTGTGGCCGGACATCCCGGGTGTGTGAGGGACAGCTGTGGGGTGTGGCGGACTGCCCTGGGGCATGGGGGAACAGCATTGGTGTGAGGCGGACAGCATGAGTGTGTGGAAGGACAGCCCTGGGGTATGGCAGGACAGTCCGGGTGTGTGGGGGGTCAGCCGTGGTGTGTGGGGCAAGAGCCCTGGTGAGTGGGGGGCAGCTCGGGTGTGTGGAAGGACGTCCCAAATCTATGAAAAGAGAGCCCTGGAGTGTAGGGGAGAGGCCAGGTGTGTGGAAGTATAGTCCAGATCTCAGGGTGGAGAGCCCGGGTGCTTGGAACGAGAATCTGGGTGTGACAAGCGACAGCTCCGGTTTGTGTCAGAATAGCCTGGAGTGTGTGTGGACAGACCAGTGTGTGGGGGAGTCCGGCCAGCTGTGTTCTGGGACTTTCCGGGTATATGGGAATCAGATGGGTGTGTGAGTGGCAGTCTGGGTGTGAGAATGAGCAGACTGGGTATTTGCCAGAGCAGCCTAGTGTCTGTGTGGACAGCCCAGGTGTGTGGTGTGTCAGCCTGGGTGTGTTCGGGGATAGCCCGGGTGTGTGGGGTGACAGCCCAGCAATGTGCGGGGACAACTCGGGTATATGGTGGGAACAGCCCTGGTTTGTGGAGGGACAGCCCTGGTGTGTGGCGCACAACCCTGGGGTATGGGGGAACATACTGGAGTGAGGGGGAAAGCCCTTGTGTATGAAAGGACATCATGGGGTATGGCAGGACAGTCCAGATGTGTGGGGGGACAGCCCTCGTCTGTGGGGAAGAGCCCTGGTGCGTGCGGGACAGCTCTGGTGTGTGGAAGGACATCCCAAATCTCTGGAAGAAGACCCCGGGTGTTTGGAATGAGAACCTGGGTGTGAGTCGGGGCAGCCAGGGTTTGTGGCAGAACAACCTGGATTGTGTGAAAACAGCCCGGTGTGTGGGGGGTTGCCGGGTGTTTGGGTAACAGCTCAGGTGTGTGGAAGGACAGCACAGGTGTGTGGGGGAAAAGCTCTGGTGTGTGGGCGACCGGCAAGGGTATACGGCCGGAATGCCTGTGTGTGGCAGGACAGCTGGGTGTGTGGTGGACAGCTCGGGTGTGTGGGGGTGTGTCTGGGTGTGTGGTGGGACAGTGAGGATGTATGGTGGGAAAGCCTGAGTGTGTGCGGGAATACCTGGGTGAGTAGTGAGACAGCGAGGATATGTGTGGAAAAGCGTCTGTGAGGGGGTCCTCCCAGGGTGTGAGGGTGGACAGCCAGTGTGTGGTGGGGCAGCCCTGATGTGTGCGGTCTGCCTGGTTGTGTGCGGGGTCTGCCCGGGTGTGTGCCAGGACGGCCAATGTGTGCAGGGATCGCCCGGGTGTGTGGTGGGAACAGCCGGGTGTGTGGTGGGAACAGCCGGGGAGTGCGTGGGGGTGCACACTGGGTGTGTGGGGAAGGACAGCCCAGGTAAGTGTGGGGACTGCCCACGTGTGTGCAGGGATAGCCCGGGTGTGTGGGGGGACAGCCCGGGTGTGTTGGGGGAGCCCAGGTGTGTGGCAGGAGAGCCCGGATGTGTGGTGGGACAGTGAGGGTGTGTGGCCAGACAGCCCATGTGTTGTGGTTCAGCCGGGTGTGTGGGGGATCGGATGGTGGTGTGTTGGGACAGCCCGTGTGTTTGGGGGACAGCCCGTTTGTGTGGTGGGACAGCATGGGTGCATTGGGAGTACAGGCCGGGTGTGTGGGGGACAACCTGAGTGTGACAACGGTGAGCCCAGGTTTTTGGTTTGCAGACCGGGTGTGTGGGGGTAAAGCCCGGCAGTGTGGGGGGACAGCCCGGCTGAGTTGGGGGTACAAGCTGGCTGTGTTGTTGGGACAGTCCAGGTGAGCGGGGTGACAGCCAGGGAGTGTGCGTGGACAACCTGGATATGTGCGAGATCAGACTGAGTGTGTTGCAGGAGTGCCTGTGTGTGAAGGGGGAAGCCCCAATGTGTGGTGGGACAGAGAGGATGTGTGGCGGGGAAGCCTATGTGTGAGGGAACCAGCCCTGGGTTTGTGTCCAGACAGCCTGTGTGAGTGGGGTCATCCTGGATCTGAGGTGGGCATCCCGGGTGTGTGGCAGGAAAGCCTGGGTGTGTGGCTGGATATCCCCAGTGGGAGGTCAATCAGCCCGGTGTGTGGGGGGACAGCCAGCTCGTTTGGGGGGACACCCCGGTTGTGTGGTCGATCAGCCTGGATGTATGGTAGGAAGCATGTGCTTTGGGGGACAGTATTTGGTGGGACAGACTGTGTGTGTTACGGAATATACGGGTGTGGAGCGGGACAGATCGTGTGTGTGTCAGGACAATCCGGGTGTGAAAGTGAACAGCCCGGGTATGTGGAGGAGGGACACCCCGGTTGTGTAGAGGGAGAGCCTGGGTGTGTGGGTGGGGCAGACCGGCTAGGTGGGGGGACAGCATGGGTGTATACCAGACAGCAAATCTGTGGAGGGTCAACCCGGGTAAGTGCCGGGAAAGACCATGTGTGTTGTGGGACAGACCGGTTCAATGGGGGAACAGCCCAGGTAGATTAGATTAGATTAGTTACACTGTGGAAACAGGCCCTTCGGCCCAACAAGTCCACACCGACCCGCCGAAGCGCAAACCACCCAGACGCATTTCCCTACATTTACCCCTTCATCTAACACTACAAGCAATTTAGCATGGCCAATTCACCTAACCTGCATATTTTTGGACTGTGGGAGGAAACTGGAGCAACCGGAGGGTGCCCACACAGACACGGGGAGAATGTGCAAACTCCACACAGTCAGTCGCCTGAGGCGGGAATTGAACCCGGGTCTCTGGCGCTATGACGATTCAGTGCTAACCACTGTGCCACCGTGCCGCCCACAGGTACATGCGGTGACAGCATGGGTGTGTGCATGACAGCCCAGGTGCGTGGGGGGACAGACTGGCTATGTTCGAGGACTGCCCGGGTGTGTAGTTGGACAGCCTGTGTGTGTGCAGGGATAGCTGGGGTGTGTGGGAGGATCAGCCCGGGTGTATGGGGGAACAGCCCAGGTGTGCAGTGGGAGAGACCGGTTGTGTGGTGGGACAGCGAGAATGTGTTGTGGGACAGACCGGTTGAAAGGGGGAACAGCCAGGTATGTGCGGTGACACCTGGGTGTGTGCATGGACAGCCCAAGTATGTGGGGGCGACAGACTGGCTATGTTCAGGGATTGCCTGGGTGTGTTGCGGGACAGCCCAGGTGTGTGCAGGGAGATCCCGGGTGTGTGTGGGAACAGCCCGGGTGTGTGACGTGTCAGCTCGTATATGTGCAGGGATAGCACGGGTGGATGGGGGAAAAGCCCGGGTGTGTGTGGGGGCATCCCAAGTGTCTGGCGAGAGAGACTGGTTGTGTGGTGGGACAGCCTGGGTGTGTGTGTGTGAATAGACCAGGTGTGTAGTGGGATAGCGAGGATGTGTTGCGGGCCAGCCCGTGCGTGAGGGGGTCAGCCCGGGTGTGTCTCGACAGCCTGTGTTTTAGGGTTCAGCCCGGGTGTGTGGGGGACAGGCTGGTGGTGTGGTGGGACAGCCTGCATGTGTGGCGGGACAGACCAGGTATGTGGGGCGACAGACCGGGTGTGTGTGGATACAGCCCAGATGTCACAGAGTCATAGAGATGTACAGCTTGGAAACAGACCCTTCGGGCCAACCAGTCCATGCCGAAAAGATATCCCAACCCAATCTAGTCCCACCCAGCACCCAGCCCATAATCGTCCAAACACTTCCTATTCATATACCCATCCAAATGCCTTTTAAATATTGCAATTATACCAGCCTCCACCACATCCTCTGGCAGCTCATTCCATACACATACCCACCGTCTGCACGAAAACGTTGCCCCTTAGGTCTCTTTTATATCTTTCCCCTCTCACCCTAAACCTATGTCCTCTCGCTCTGGACTCCCCAACCACAGGGAGAAGACTTTGCCTATTTATCAAATGCATGCCCCTCATAATTTTGTAAACCTCTATAAGGTCACCCCTCAGCTTCCGACCCTCCAAGGAAAACAGTCCCCGTCTGTTCAGCCTCTCCCTGTAGCTCAGATCCTCCAATCCTGGCAACATCCTTGTAAATCTTTTCTGAAGCCATTCAAGTTTCACGATAGGAAGGAGACCAGAATTGCACGCTATATTCCAACAGTGGCCTAACCAATGTCCTGTACAGCCACAACATGACCTCCCAACTTCTGTACTCAATACACTGACTATTAAAGGAAAGCATACCAAACGCCTTCTTCACTATCCTATCCACCTGCGACTCCACATTCAAGG
>NW_025214704.1:3557-4833 GCF_004010195.1 Chiloscyllium plagiosum | reverse complement strand
GGAGGAAACTGGAGCAACCGGAGGGTGCCCACACAGACACGGGGAGAATGTGCAAACTCCACACAGTCAGTCGCCTGAGGCGGGAATTGAACCCGGGTCTCTGGCGCTATGACGATTCAGTGCTAACCACTGTGCCACCGTGCCGCCCACAGGTACATGCGGTGACAGCATGGGTGTGTGCATGACAGCCCAGGTGCGTGGGGGGACAGACTGGCTATGTTCGAGGACTGCCCGGGTGTGTAGTTGGACAGCCTGTGTGTGTGCAGGGATAGCTGGGGTGTGTGGGAGGATCAGCCCGGGTGTATGGGGGAACAGCCCAGGTGTGCAGTGGGAGAGACCGGTTGTGTGGTGGGACAGCGAGAATGTGTTGTGGGACAGACCGGTTGAAAGGGGGAACAGCCAGGTATGTGCGGTGACAGCCTGGGTGTGTGCATGGACAGCCCAAGTGTGTGAGGGCGACAGACTGGCTATGTTCAGGGATTGCCTGGGTGTGTTGCGGGACAGCCCAGGTGTGTGCAGGGATATCCCGGGTGTGTGTGGGAGCAGCCCGGGTGTGTGACGTGTCAGCTCGTGTATGTGCAGGGATAGCCCGGGTGGATGGGGGAAAAACCCGGGTGTGTGTGGGGGCATCCAAGTGTCTGGCGAGAGAGACTGGTTGTGTGGTGGGACAGCCTGGGTGTGTGTGTGTGAATAGACCAGGTGTGTAGTGGGATAGCGAGGATGTGTTGCGGGCCAGCCCGTGCGTGAGGGGGTCAGCCCGGGTGTGTCTGGACAGCCTGTGTTTTAGGGTCCAGCCCGGGTGGGTGGGGGACCGGCTGGTGGTGTGGTGGGACAGCCTGCATGTGTGGCGGGACAGACCAGGTATGTGGGGCGACAGACCGGGTGTGTGTGGATACAGCCCAGTGCGGGTGGGATTAATCCCATTCTGGGTGGGATTTATCCCAGTCTGGTGGGATTTATCCCAGTCTGGGTGGAATTTAGCCCAGTCTGGGCGGGATTTAGCCCAGTCTGCGTGGGATTTAGCCCAATCTGGGCAGGATTTATCCCAGTCTAGGTGGGATTTAGCCCAGTCTGGGTGGGACATAGCCCAGTGCGGGTGGGATTTAGCCCAGTGTGGGTGGGATTTAGCCCAGTGCGGGTGGGACATAGCCCAGTCTGGGTGAGATTTAGCCCAGTGCAGGTGGGATTTAACTCAATCTGGGTCGAGGTTAGTTCAGCCTGGGTCGGGGTTAGCCCAGTCCAGGTCAGGGTTAGCCCAGTCCAGGTTGGGGTTAGC
>NW_025214704.1:0-3458 GCF_004010195.1 Chiloscyllium plagiosum | reverse complement strand
TTGCTTTCCCAAAATGCAGCACCTCGCATCTATCTGAATTAAACTCCATCTGCCACTTCTCAGCCCATTGGCCCGTCTGGTCAAGATCCTGTTGTAATCTGAGGTAACCCTCTTTGCTGTCCACGACACCTCCAATTTTGGTGTCATCTGCAAACTTACTAACTGTACCTCTTATGCTCGCATCCAAATCATTTATGTAAATGACAAAAAGTAGAGGGCCCAGCACCGATCCGTGTGGCACTCCACTGGTCACAGGCCTCCAGTCTGAAAAACAACCCTCCACCAGCACCCTCTGTGTGGGGGGACAGGCCATGTGTGATAAGGGACAGCCCGTCTGTGCGTGTGGGCTGCCCCGGTGTGTGGGTGCCAACTGGGGTGTTTGTGGATACAGCCCGTGTGTGTGACGTGGGACAGACAGGGTGTTGTATGTTGACGGCCCGGGTGTGTCGGGGGACAGTGCGGGAATACGCGGGGACAGCCCAGGTGTGTGCAGCGGCAGCCTTGGTGCACAGCGGGACAGCGGGTTTGTGTGGCGGGACTGCCAGGATGTGTGGCGGGACTGCCAGGATGTGTGGCGGACAGTCCTGGGGTTTGGGGGAACAGCCTTGGTGTGAGCGGGACAGCCCGGGTGTGTGGAAGGACAGTCCTGGTGTATGGCAAGACAGTCCGGGTGTGTGGGTCGACAGCCCCGGTGTATGGGGAACAGGCTTGGTGTGTGGGGGACAGCCCTGGGGTGTGGGGAGAGCCAGGGTATGTGGAAGGACAGCCGGGATCTCGGTGCAGAGCCCGGATGTTTGGATGGAGAGCCTTGGTGTGACATGAGGCAGCCCGGGTTGTGGCAGAACAGCCTGGAGTGTGTGTGCACAGCACGGAATGTTGGTGGGGGGACCAGCCGGGTGTGTTCCGGGACATCCCGGATGTGTTGGAGGCAGATGGGTGTGTGGGTGGCAGCCCGGGTGCATGGGTGACAGGTCAGGTGTTTGGAGGGACAGCACAGCTATGTGCATTTATAGTCAGGGTGCGTAGCAAGAGACCAATGATGCGTGCGGGACAGCCCTGGTGCGTGGGGGAACAGCTCTGGTGTGTGGGGGACCAGACCGGGTATGTTGAAGGACGGCCCGGGTGTGTGGCCGGCCACCCGGGTGTGTGGTGGACAGCTCGGGTGTGCGATGGTTTGCCTGGGTGTGTGGTGGGATAGCCAGGATGTGTGGCGGGACAGCACGAGTGTGTGTGGAAATACCCGGGTGTGTAGTGGGACAGCGAGGATTTGTGTGGGAAAGTGTCTGTGAGAGGCAGTGCCCTGGGTGTGTGACCGGACAGTCCGTGTTTGGGAGTCCGCCCAGGTATGTGGGGGGATAGCCTATGTGTGACAATGGAGAGCCCGAGGGTGTGGATGTACAGACTGAGTGTGTGGACGGAACGCCCGAATGTGTGTGGAGGGAACGCCCGAATGTGTGTGTGGGGAAAAGCCCGAGTGTGTGGGGGGACAACCCGTGTGTGTGCAGAGATCGCCCCGGTGTGTGTGGGAGCAGCCCGGGTGTGTGGGGGGGTGCCCAGGTGTGTGGCGGGAGAGCCCGCGAGTTTGGTGGGACAGCGAGGATGTGTGATGGGACAGCACGGGTGTATGCGGGAATAGACCGGGTGTGTAGTGGGACAGCAAGGATGTGTGGCGGGACAGCCCTTGTGTGAGGGGGTCATACGGATGTGTGGCCAGACAGCCCGTGTGTTGTGGTTCAGCCCGGGTATGTGGGGGGACCGGCCTCAGGTGTGGTGGGACAGATCAGGAGTGTGAGGGGACAGACTGGATGTGTGTGAGGACAGCCTGGGTGTGTGTGGGGCAGCCTGGGTGTGTGGCGGGACAGACTAGCTGTGTGGCAGGACTGCACTGGTGTGTGGGGCACAGCCCGGTGTGTGTGTGGACAGCTCAGGTTTGTGCGGTGGAGCCTGCATATGTGGGGAGAGCCCGGGTGTGTGTGTGGGCAAAACGGGTGTGCGGGGTGTAACCCAGGTTTGTGGGGGAACAGCCAGATGTGTGGGGGGACCGATCAGGTGTGACAAGAAACAGCACGGCTGTGTGTTTGGACAGCCCGGGTGTGTGCGGGGGATAGCTCCGGAGTGTCGGGCAGACTGTGCGTGGCGGAGACAGCTCTGGCGTGTGGTGGGAAACCACTGTTCTGAGGCGACAGCATGAGTGTGTGTGGGCATAGCCCAGGTGTATGGGGGAACAGCCCAGGCGTGCCGAGGGATAGCCTAGGTCTGTGGGGGTCAGATCGGGTGCGTTTGAGGACTGTCTGGGTGATTAAGAGGACAGCAGTGGTATGTGGGGACTGCCCGGGTGTGAGGGGGCAACTCGGGTGTGTTGCAGGAAAGCCCAGGTTTGGGAGGCAGGGCCGGTATATGCGGGGACAGCCCAGATGTTTACAGGAAAACCCAGTTGTGTGGGGGGAAGACTGGGTGCATAGCGGAACAGCCTGGGTGTGTGCGGTTTTGCCCCTGTGTGTGTGGGACAGCCCGGGTGTGTGGGGATGGACAGCCCGGGTGTATGCCAGGATAGTAGGTGTGTGGCAGGATAGCCCGGGTGTGTGGTGGGACAGCCCGGGTATGTGGCAGGACAGACAGTGTGGGTTGTGGGATGGACCTGTTGAATGGGGGGACAGAACGACCATGGGGGGACAGCCCGGCTGTGTGCAAGGAAAGCCTGCGGTTGCGGCAGGACAGACCGGGTGAGTAGGGGCACGGCCCGGGTGTGTGAGGAAACAGCCTGGGTGTGTGGCAGGACAGACTGGCTGTGTGGCAAGACAGCCCAGCTGTCTGCAGCGCACTTCGTGTGTGCACGGGGACAACCAGGGGCTTTGTGGACAACCCAGGTGTTTGGAGTGCAGCACGGGTGTGTGTGTGGAGACAGCCAGGGTGTGTGACGGGGACAGACCGTGTGTGACGGGGGACAGACCGGCTGTGTGTGTGGACAGCCCGCGTGTGTTTCGGACAGCCCGTGTGTGTGGTGTGACAGACCGGGTGTGACGTTGGAAAGCACGGGTATGTGTGTGGACTGCCCAGGAGTGTGGAGGGACAGGGCGGGTATATGCGGGGACAACCCCGGTGTGTGCAGGGACAGTCGGGTGCGTGGGGGGAACCTGAGTGCATAGCAGGAGAGCCAGGGTGTGCGTGGGAATTGTCTGTATGTGTGGGACAGCCCGGTGTTTGGGGGGAAACCCCAGGTGTATGCCAGGACAGCAGATGTGTGGCGGGATAGCCCGGGTGTGTTGTGGGACAGCCCGCGTATGTGGTAGGACAGACCATGTATGTTGTGGGACAGACCGGTTCAATGAGGGGACAGCCAGGGCGTGGGGTGACAGTCTGGGTGTGCGGAAGGACAGCCTGGGATTGCGGCAGCACTGCCCGGGTGTGTGGGTGCACAGCCCTGATGTGTGAGGAGACAGCCTGGGTGTGTGGCAGGA
>NW_025214703.1:43237-49549 GCF_004010195.1 Chiloscyllium plagiosum | reverse complement strand
CTTATCCCCGAGTCCACCTTGGAGGATGGTCACCCGAAGTTCCGAGACCAAATGTCCCTGAAAGCTGAAGTGTTCTCTGACTGGAAGGGAACATTCCTGCCTGGCGATTGTTGTGTGGTGTCCATTTATCCATTGTCGTAGCGTCTGCTTGGTCTTGCTAATGTACCATGTACGTCAAACTCATGCGCACACTCTACAAAGCATGCACACATGCAACACAAAGGAGCAGTCCTCTGAAAGCTAGTGCTTCCAAAAAAAGCCCTGGTGGATTATAAGCTGGTGTTACGTGATTTTTAACTTATACTTTGTTAGTAAGTGTACAATAGTTCCTGAACACTTGCTGTGTATCTTCAGTTAGTTTGTTGGTTCTGAGTGTGCATTCTGGTGCGGATAGGAAGGGTCCATGCAGTTGTCATTGTTGTCCCTCAACTAGTACAATTGTTTATTCTGCATCTATAACTCTCTGCTGGACGGGTTGCTTGTAGAGGTATCTTTTGCACTTCAGTTTTCGTGTTATAGAGTCATAGAGTCAGAGAGATTACAGCACAGAAACAGATCCTTTAGTCCAACTCGTCCATGTCGACGAGATATCCCAACCCAATTCCAACGCAATCCCTGGCCCATATCCCTCCAAACCCTTACTATTCATGTACCCATCCAGATACTTTTAAATGTTGCAATTGTACCAGCCTCCACCACTTCCGCTGGTAGCTCATTCCATACCCGTAACACCCGCTGCATGAAAAAGTTGCCTGTTAGGTGTCTTTTATATCTTTCCCCTCTCATCCTAAAACTATGCCCTCCAGTTCTGGACTCCCCCAATCCAGTGAAAAAAAAAAGACTTTGTCAATTAATCCTATCCATGCCACTCATAATTTTGTAAACTTCTATAAGGTCACCCCTCAGCCTCCGACGCTCCAAGGAAAACAGTCGCAGCCTCTTCAGCCTCTCCCTGCAGCTCAAATCTTCCAACACTGGCAACATCCTTGTAAATCTTTTCTGTACCTTTTCAAGTTTCAAAACATCTTTGCTATGGGAAGGAGACCAGAACTGCACGCAATATTCCAACAGTGGCCTAACCAATGTCCTGTACAACAGTATCATGACCTCCTAACTGCTGTACTCAATACTCTGACCAATAAAGGAAAGCATACCAAACGCCTTCTTCACTATCCAATCTACCTGCGACTCCACTTTCAAGGAGCTATGAACCTGCACTCCAAGGTCTCTTTTTTTCAGCAACACTCCCTAGGACCTTACCATTAAATGTATATGTTCTGCTAAGATTTGCTTTCCCACAATGCAGTACCTTGCATTTATCTGTATTAAACTCCATTTGCCACTTCTCAGTCCATTTGCCCATCTGGTCGAGATCCCGTTGTAATCTGAGGTAACCTTCTTCGCTGTCCACTACACCTCCAATTTTGGTGTCATCTGCAAACTTACTAACTATACCTCTGATGCTCACATCCAAGTCATTTGTATAAATGATGAAAAGTAATGTATCCAGCACTTCGCCTTGTGGCACTCCACTGGTCAGAGGCCTCTAGTCTGATAAAACAACCCTCTGCCACCACCTCTGCCTTCTACCTTTGAGCCATTTCTGTATCCGAATAGCTAGTTCTCCCTGTGTTCCATGAGATCTAACGTTGCCACTCAGTCTCCCATGAGGATCCTTGTCGAATGCCTTACTGAAGTGCATATAGATCACGTCTACCACTCTGCCCTCATCAATCATCTTTGTTACTTCTTCAAAAAACCCAGTCAAGGTTGTGAGACATGAGTTCCGACGCACAAATCCATGTTGACTATCCCTAATCAGTCCTTGCCTTTCCAAGCACATGTACATCCTGTCCCTCAGTGTTCACTCCAACAACCTGCCCACCTCCGAGGTGAGGCTTACTAGTCTATAGTTCCCTGGCTTGTCCTTACCCCCCTTCTGAACAGTGGCACCATGTTTGCCAACCTTCAGTCTTCCTGCACCTCACCTGTAGCTATCAATGATACACATATCTCAGCAAGAGGCCCAGCAATCACTTCCCAAGGTTCCCATAGTTCTCGGGTACTCCTGATCAGATCCTGGGGATTTATCCACTTTTATGCGTTTCATGACATCCTGCATTTCCTCCTTTGTAATATGGACATTTTTCAAATGTCACCACCTATTTCCTACATTCTATACCTTCCACGTCCTTGTCCACAGTAAATACTAATGCAAAAAACTCGTTTAATATCTCCCCCTTCTCCCGTGGCTCCACACAAAGGCTGCCTTGCTAATCTTTGAGGGGCCCTATTCTCTCTCTATTTACCGTTTTGTCCTTAACGAATTTGTAAAAAACCTTCATATTCTCCTTAACTCTATTTGCCAAAGCTAGCCCATATCCTCTTTTTCCCCTCCTGATTTCCATCTAAAGTATACTCCTACTTAACTGAAATGTTGTAGTACTCTCATTTATTATCTCAGCCATTTCCTCATTCTGCATATGATACTCTCTACCTTGTTCCCAATCTTTCCCATAATTTCCCACTTGCTATTTAAAGATAATTTGACAGTAACCTGTTCAGAGATATTACTACGCATCTAAGGAATTGCTGGAGCTTGAACCTGTGCCTCTTGGCTAAGAGGTAAGGACACTACCTGTGTCCTTCTTTTCTTATGTGTATACTTACCAAAAGCCACTTAGTTAGGTCAACCATAAATCTAATCTCATGTGCTATCTTCACTCCTCTTCTGGACCACCTCCATGCTTCCACCTACAGTTCAGGGTTATTTAAGAAAAAAATTTAAAACTGACATGAAAAGTAAATTTTATTAAATATGTCTACATAAAATGAGCCTGAATTTCATTTAAAAGTACAAGGGAATGTTCAGCCAACTCCTGCCATTAGGTATTTTCCAAACAGCTGTTTTTCATCACAATAAAGGAAGTGGAACTTTGTGAATCCGTGGTGTAATCCTTCCTGCTCAGCAGTCAGGCAGTAATCAGCCTTATCGATCTTAACCGCTTCTATTGTAGCTGCCTGCACCACAGCACCTCACAGTGAGTTCTAGACACCTACCACTCAGTAAAAAAAAACTTGCCCCTCACATCTCCTTTGAACTTACCCTCTCTGATGGTAACTGCATGCCCCCTCGTATCGGGCATACCAACTCTGGGGAAAAGGATTCTCACTGTCAACTCTATCTCAATTGAACAGACTTCGATCAAACCTCCCCTCCGCTTCCACTGCACCACAGAAAATAACCCGAGTTTTTAAGCCTCTCCTTGTAGCTCATACCCTCTAATCCAGGCAGCATCCTGATCACTCTCGTCTGCACCCTTTCCAAAGCCTCCTTATTATTCTAATGTGGCAACCAAAATTGAACACAATGCTTTAACAGAGGAACAACATTATCAACTCACCAGGTCTCGGGACCTCAGCAGTGGCGAAGGAGGATACAAAGACCATGGTCAAGACCCCAGCAATCTCTTGGCTCACTCAATAACCTGGGGTAGACACCATAAGGACCTGGGGACTTATTCACTTTTATGCTCTTCAGGTGACCCAGCGTCTGGATCTCAAAATGCTGCAGCATATTAGCATGCTCCACTCAGATCTCACTATTCCCCACACCCTTCTCCTGGGTGAATACTGATGCAAAATACTCATTTAAGATCTCACCCACATTCTCTGCCTCCAAGCACACATGTCCTCCTTTATCCTTGAGTGATCATTGGTTATACCTTCTCCCGAGTTATCCTCTTATTTTTGATGTATGTATAGAATGCCTTGGGATTCTCTTTAATTCTAATTGCCAAGGTCATTTCTTGGACCCTTCTTGCTCTCCTAATTTCCTGTTTGAGATTTTGTCCTCTTTTCTTTATATTCCTCACAGGCCCTGTTCAATTTTAGCTTCTTAAAATTTACATTTGCTTCTGTATTCCCTTTTGACGAAATTCACAATCTCCCTGTTATCCACGGTCACCCTTACCTTGCCATCCTTATCCTTCCTCCTTTCTGGAACATGCTGGTCTCAATATTGAACCCCTGGGGACTCCACTCCAATCTAATGATACGTATCCCTTCCATCCGAACCTCTTTTGGGAGCTTTACAGCATTCACTTTATCCCCATTAAGCGAGTCCAGCAGCTTTTTAAAACTTTCACTTCTGTGTCTTTCCCAGTTTTGAAAATCAATGACCAATCAACCTGAAAAAGTAGCAGAATTTTATATTCTTGGGAACCAAATATGGCTGACTATATTACACGCACACGCACACACAGACAGACACGCACACACAGACAGACACAGACAGACACACACAAACACAGACACAGTCACACATACACACAGGCACACACAGACACACACAGCCGCACACACACAGGAACGTACACAGACACATTCAAACACACACAGGCACATACAGACACAGAGACACACAGATTCACACACAGACACAGACAGACACACACACACACACACGTGCACACAATGATACATTGCCGTACACGCATGGTTGAAGTTTTGACGGGGAGATGATTTTTCCCAGGACTGAATCCTGAACTGATATGATGACAGCTCCAGGGAGTCAGACAGCAACTGCAAATGATTTGTTGGATCTTCCTGTGTACAATATCTTGCATCGACAGGATTAGTCTGTTTGGGTGCCTGCTTTTATAAAGCGTCTCCAAGCAACAAGCGACGATAGATTGATGACAGTTTTGCTCCAATCCATGGTTAAGATACATCCTCATGTTATCTTTCACCGATTATTTTCATTGATCCCAACCTCCTAAAATGGGGACTCGCCTTCATCTCAAATTACGACACCAGCGTGCTTTGGGGACCCTGAGGAAATGATCAGGGAAGTGTACCTGTACCTTTCTACCGTCTGCAGCCTGTCCCACGAGACAGTGCTCCTCAATACCTCAGAACGTACTCCCCGCCCTCAGTGTGTTACTGCCAAAGATCCTCAGACACCACCTCCACAAAACATTCACACCGTAAACACCTCCGAAAGCAATCTTACTGCTCTCGATAAATTGTGTTCAACCCGAAGCTGCTTCTCACTGTGATGACCCACAGCTACTCCAGGATTGGAACCCAGGGCCCAGAACATAACTTGAGTCTCTGGATTAATCACAAAATCCCTACAATATGGAAGTGGGCCATTCGGTCAATAAGGTCCACACTGACCCTCTGAAGAGAATCCAACGGCTCTATCCCTGTGACACTTCATTTCACATCCCTAACCACTGTGGGTAATTTAACATGGCCAAACCACCCAGACATGCACAGCCCTGAACACTGTGGGTAATTTAACATGGCCAATCCACCCTAAACTGCACATCCCTGAACACTGTGGGTAAATTAACATGGCCAATCCACTCTAAGCTGCACATCCCTGACCACTGTGGGTAATTTAACATGGCCAATCCAACCTGACCTGCACATCATGAAAACTGGGTAATTTAACATGGCCAATCCACCGAGACCTGCACATTCCTGAACACTGTGAGTAATTTAACATGGCCAATCCACCCTGACCTGCGCATCACTGAACACTGTCGGTAATTTAACATGGCCAGTCCACCCTGACATGCACAGCCCTGAACACTGTGGGTAATTTAACATGGCCAATCCACCCTAACTTGCACATCCCTGAACACTGTGGATAATTTAACATGGCCAGTCCACTGTAAGCTGCACATCCCTGAACACTGTGTGTAATTTACCATGGCCAATCCACGTAAACTGCACATCATTGGACTGTGGGAGGAAACTGGTGCACCCAGAGGAAACCCACGCAGACACTGGGAGGATGTACAAACTCCACACAGACTTTTTCTATTTCAAAAATACACTTTATTCATAAAATAATTTGATGGTCTGTACAGTTGGACATGCCATACATAAGTAAACATTCCATTTGTTTGCATACCAAAAGAGAATAATCATTCCTATTTACAGGTCTGTACGATTACATTTTTAGCTGAGGCATCAGCGGAGCCCAAATGACTGCGTGCCCCCCCCCCCCCCCCCCCTGCTCTTCATTAGGCAGGCAGACGTTACACAGTGGTCTTTCCCCACCGCGCCTTGGCGGCACCTGCCCCAAGCTTCAGCGCATCCCTCAACAGATAGTCTGGACCTTGGAATGCGCCAGTCTGCAACACTCAGTCGGGGTCAACTCCTTCAGCTGGAAGATCAACAGGTTTTGGACCGTCCAGAGAGCATCCTTCACCGAGTTGATGATCCTCCAGGCACAGTTGATGTGCGTCTCGGTATGCGTCCCAGGGAACAGGCCATAGAGCACGGAGTCCCACGTCA
>NW_025214703.1:34964-43222 GCF_004010195.1 Chiloscyllium plagiosum | reverse complement strand
AAGGATCTCACAGGCAGTGCCCTTCTCACCACCAGCCAAGCCATGTCTTGGTGCTTGTTGGAAAGTTCTGGCGATGAGGCATTCTGCCAAATGGCTTTGACAGTCTGCTCAGGGAACCGCTCGATAGGATCCGCCCTCTCCTTTTCCCGAAGGGTCTCAAGGACACTACGTGCTGACCACTTCCTGAAGGACTTGTGGTCAAAGGT
Organism: Chiloscyllium plagiosum; assembly: GCF_004010195.1. NCBI lineage: Eukaryota > Metazoa > Chordata > Chondrichthyes > Orectolobiformes > Hemiscylliidae > Chiloscyllium > Chiloscyllium plagiosum. Next base: position 43,016 of record NW_025214703.1, on the reverse strand, counting down.
GTTTTTCTTCATAAACTTCTCCACGAAGGACAGGTGATATGGAACGGATCAACTACTCGGAGCGTTCCTCGGCAGCAGGCCAGACCCATCCTTCGCAACACCGGGGACAGGTAGAACCTTCAGGTGGTCGGTCCTGACGGTGAAGGGATTGAGGATTTGTCGGCCCAGTTTCCGAAGAGCATGGCCTTGCTGTTGCCTCGGTTTACCTTGGCCCCCGAGGCCCGTTCGAACTGGTCACATATGCAAATGAGTTTGCGCATGGACAGCTGATCCGAGCAGAAAACGGCGACGTCATCATGTACAGGGAGGCCTTAACCTGCAGGACCCCGCTGCCAGGAATAGTCATCCCTCTCAGGCTCGCAAACTTCCTGATGGACTCGGCAAATGACTCTATGCAGCACACAAACAAGGCAGGAGCGAGAAGGCAGCCCTGCCTGACTCCAGATCTGACTGGAAAGCAATCTGATTCCCACCCTTTGATTGAGACTGCACTGACAATGTTGTTGGAGAGCAGTCTGATCCAATTGCAGATTCCCTCCCCAAAGCCCTTTTTGGAGAGGACATCTCTCATATACCTGTGTGATATCCTGTCAAAGGCTTTCTCCTGGTCCAGGCTGATCAGGCAGGTGTCCAACCCTCTGTCCTGCACGTAGGCGATCGTATCCCTGAGGAGTGCGAGACTCTCAGCGATCTTCCTGCCTGGTACAGCACAGGTTTGGTCAGGGTGAATCACCGAACCCAGAGCAGACCTGACCCGGTTGGCGATTACCTTTGACAGAATTTTATAATCCGCATTCAACAGTGAGATTGGTCTCCAATTTTTTGAGTTCCTCCCTCTCCCCCGTCCGCTTGCAGATGAGGGTGATGATGCCTTTCCTCATGGATTCACTCATGGTACCTGCCCGAAGCATACTGACATACACCTCCAGCAGGTCCTGGCCAATCAAGTCCCACAGAGCGGAATAGAGCTCGACCGGTAAGCCGTCGCTTTCAGGAGTTTTATTCTTTTCAAAGGACTCGAGGGCCTTGGTCAGCTCGTCCAAAGATAGCGGATGGTCCAGTCTCTCGCGTGTTCTTTCGTTTAAGACCTCCGTGATAGAGGACAGGAAAGTCTGGGAGGTCTCGCTCTCAGTCAGCTTCGCGTCATACAGACTGGCATAGAAGGATTTACTGATCCTCATGACCGTCAGCCTGAGATGACGTTATCGAGCCATCTTCTTCGATCAGGCTGCTGAGCACGGAGCTCACTTTGTGCAACTTCTGGAAGAAGAAACGTGAGCACATCTCATCCTGCTCCACCAAGCGGACCCTAGACCGGAAGATTATCTTGGAAGCCTCGAAGGCAAAGAGCGAGGCTTGCTGGCCCTTCACCTCCTCGAGGTCCTCCGTGACATCCACCCCCATTGCCTGCAACAGGAGCAGGTTCTACATAATTTCCTGGAGCTGGGACAGTTATCCCCGCCTCTCTCTCGCCTCCTGAACACCTTTGAGGATGAAGAACCTCTTGATGTTTCCTTTTGCCGTTTCCCACCAGTCCGCTGGGGGCTCAAAGAAGGGCTTCACTGTTCTCCAACCTGCGTAGTCCCTCGTGAGCTCCTCAATGTTTGCCGGGGTCAACAGCTTTGTGTTCAGCTTCCACGTTCCCTTACCAGCCCGCCGCTCGTCCTGTAGGTGACAGTCGGCCAGCAGGAGGCAGTGGTCAGAGAAGAACACCGGCTTGACGTCGGTGGATCTGACCGAGAGCGCTCGGGACACAAACAGGTAATCTATCCTTGAGCGGATAGACCTGTCTGCCCGTGAGTAGGTGTATCTACGCTGCGCTCCATCTGCAGGGGTGCTGAAGACGTCGTGCAGCTTGGTAACTTTTACCGTGTCCATCAGGGCTCTGGACGTGGCGTCCAGTTTACTGTCCCCCCCGCCGGATCGTCCATCTGCATCAATGATACAGTTGAAGTCTCCGGCCAGATTGAACGGCGTGTATGTAGTCAGCAACAGTGGAAGCTGCTGCAGGACGGCCAACCGTTCACTCTTACCCACTGGGGTGTACACATTAATCAGTCTCAGGGGAGCATTCCTGTACATGACGTCGGCGACGAGGAGGCGCCCGCCCATAACCTCCTTAACCTCGGAGATAGTGAAGTTGCCTCCTCGCAACAGGATACCCAGGCCGGAGGCGCGGCTATCGTTGCCCCCCGACCAAACTGACGGCCCGTGGGCTCACAAGGTCGACTATCTCCTGTAGCTGCTGAGGTGCGGTATCACACACTCCTGCAGAAACAGGACGTCGGCTTTAGCGTTGGCCAGGAAAGCCATCGTAGAAACACATCGCGTAGCTGCTTTGATGCTACGCACATTGATGCTGGCAATTTTCAACCCCATTTTAACAATTTGCAAGTTTACCAGTGTCCATTTGCTGCTGGTCTTGCCCCTCTGGGGTAGCTGTGTGCATCCCCGTGGTGGCGGCAAACTGCTGGACCCTTCCAGGGCTGAGGTAGCTGACCGGCTCCACGCTGGAGCCATTTCCCCGCTCTGGTGTCTTCGGGTCGGCCCAGGGTCCGCACAGTCCAGTTCTCCATCTGACAGCAGGGCTGTCACAGGACTGCTGCTGCCAGTTACCTGGAACTGTGGGCCGGTGGGTACCTCTTGGTTCTCACCGGGTGGGGGGAGGCCTTTACCCGTCCCCTCAGAGGGATTTTCTTTTCCTGCTTGGGCGGTGCTGCCCTCCTTTTTCCCCGCGGCGCTCTGTCTCTTCCTCGGGTGACGACCCTCCTTGCGCCCGTCCTCACCGTCGGAAGAGCTGCCTGTATCCTCGCCGTGTAGGTGTCGCTTCCCCCCTCGCTGGGTGGCTTTGGGAGGTTTCCTCTTCCTGCTTTTCAAGGCAATCCAATCCTCTGCCTCCTTTGATCCCTTCTCTTCCATTTCCTCCGTCTGTCCTGAAGGAGCTTGGATCGGCTGCTGCACCTCCCTGCTGTCTGCCGTCTGCTCCGCTACAGCCTGCCCTTCCTTCTGGGTGCCTCCAGACACCGTTCCCGTGCTGTTTTGTGGTACCTTGCTGGTCCTAGGCGGTCCACGGCTCGTGTTGCCACCTCCGGCCATCTGTGCGTTGGTGGCGGCCCCTCGTCTTGGGCAGGCCTTGTACATGTGGCCCGCCTCTCCGCACAGATTACAGTTCTTGGCCTCCTTACATTCCTTGGTCGGGTGGCCTTCCTGCTTGCAGTTTCGGCAGACGGTCACCTTACAATCCCCCGCCATGTGGCCTGACCTCCCGCAGGTTCGGCACACTTTCAGCTGCCCTGCATATGTCAGGTAACCTCTGCTTCCTTCGATGGCAAAGCTGAAGGGTGGGTGGAGGATGTTCCCCCTGGCATCGACCCTCAGGCTTACCCTGACCTGTCGTTTGCTGGTCCAGATCCCGAAAGGATCGACCACTTCGGCACTCTCTCCCTCGACCTGGACTTATCTTCTCAAGAAGGTCAGGACATCTGCTGCTGGGACGTGAGGGTTGTACATCTGGATTGTTACAACCCGACTCCTTTGCGCCAGAAGCACACACAATGGGACTGCCAACAAAATGGAGAACACAGATTCACCTTCCTTCTCCTTGAAGACCTTCAGGAGCTGCTCGCAATTCTTCACGCTCCTGAAGGTCACATCCAAAAAGCCTGACGCAGGGAGATCCTGCAGGCAGTACACGTCTGCTGCTTCAAAGCCGCAGCATTCCAGCAAAATCTTCTTCACAAACACCGTCCGATCGACTGGTGTGTGCTCCTCCACCTACTTCACAGTCACCCTGACTGTGTTGCGAATGCCCTGGCCAGGGCTGCGATCGGCTGCTGAGGCCATAGCTCTGAGGTTGGCTGGTGCCTGAATTGGCGTTAGGCCGAAGCCAGCATAAAGATCCACCAAGAGCAGGTCAGCACAACCAAACGATCCTCCAATGTCCAATCACGATCCAGCGATGGTCTCCAGCAGCTCAGACGACTCGCAACACGATCCCCGTGGTTTCTCCCCCGCCAGCACACGTCTGCTGCGTCGAACCTGCAGCACTGGAGCAGAATCTCTTCCTCTGGTCCTCAGGAACTACACATATTCCGAACCAAACGTCCACACAGACGGTCGCCTGGGTGGTGTGAGGCAGCGGTGCGACCCATTGACCCACCGTGAAAACCCCATCATCTCCTGCCGATTGATAACTCTTTGAGTTTTATTACCAGGGGGTATCTAACTTATCTAGTGTTTAGTTAAGAAAGAGTTGGGTCAAGGCCAATGCCCTCACGAGTTCAAGATGCTCCATCCCCCTCCAAAAAACAATTTATATCCATTTCCAAAGATAGTTGATTCATAAAATATCTTTATATGCAAACATCGTCACGAAAGTACTTTGGTTGTGTACAGTCTTTGGAACAAAACACAAACACAACATCATGGACTGTCATGGCCTTTCGTACAAGTTGGTCATTTTGGGAGGTCAAATAAGGCAAGAATAGACACAATGATTGGTCAGTCCCTCGGGAGTACTGAGGGTCAAAGCGACCTTGGTGTGCAAGCCCATAGACCCCTGAGTGTGCGGCACAGCTCAGCGGGATTGGGAAGGAGCAATACGTGATACTGGTATCCCTTACAACAGCACGGTGGCTCATTGGTTAGTACTGCTGCCTTAAAGCCCCAGGGACTTGGGTTCGATTCCAGCATCAGGCGACTCTCTGTGTAGAGTTTGTACATTCTCCCCATGTCTACATGGGTTTCCTCTGAGTGCTCTGGTTTCCTCCCAATCCCAGTCTGTGCTAAATTGTCCAGTGTGTGTAGGTTATGTGTGTTAAACGGGAGTAGATGTAGAGTAGTAAGGGTGTGGGTTCCCCTTCATCGGGTTGGTATGGACTTGTCAGGCCAAAGAGCCTGTTTCTACACTGTAAGATTTTCTTGGCTGATTACCTGAAGCATTAAATCTGAGCTGTTCCTTCTTAATTATTTTCATCAATTTAAAAGATATGGAGCTTTGTGAATAGCCGAGTGCCTATAATCTGTGTCTGTTCTGCCCTGCACTCCTCTCTCCGAATACAGTATCTTTCAAAGCCACAAACCTGTTTTTCAACTTCCAACTAAAACAGCCTCAGGGCCATTGAAAACCTGCTGCATTGCTCAGTTACACTTGAACAATTGGGTCCGATCAAATGCTCAAGCAAACAAGCACACAGCTTGCTGGAGAAACTCAGCAGATTTGGCAGCTTCGGTGAAGAGAGAGAAACAATTCGCATTTCAAGTGACCCTTCCTCAAACCGGTCTGTTCTGAAAGAACGTTCCTGAAGAAGGTCACCGGACTTGAGGCATGAACTCTCTCTCTGTCCCTTTCTCTCTCTCTCTCTGTCTCTCTCTCTCTCTCCCTGTCTCCTTTTCCCTCTCTCACTCTGTCTCTTTCTCTCTCTCTCCCTTCACACAGATGCTGCCGGACATGCTCAGTTTCTCCAGCAATTTGTGTATTTATTTGTTTCAGCTCTCCAGCACTAACAGGTCTTTGGTTTACTTTAGTGTTGAATTCCCAAGTTTGCTCTATTAAAGGGATCGAATTCCTACACCAGGAAAGGGGTCAGTTAGCTCAGCTAGCTGGCTCTTGATGTCAACATTGAGGGGTCAATTCCAATCATGTCTGAAGTTACCATGAAGGTCCCAAATATTCAACCTCAGCTGAGGTGTGTTACTCACCAGTCATCTCTCTCTCTCTCTCCTTTATCTCTCTCTTTCTCTCTCCCTCTCTCTGATGAGACAGGAGCGCTCGGGTCCTTTCGGTCGACAGTAATTTTCCACTTTAAAGGGATAATCCGGTAAGAAGAGAGCTCTCTGCAAGATGCAGGTCAAAATCCAGGCGGTCCCTCCCGAACATCACTGTGGGTCACCCCAGGACAGCAGCAGGAGAGGACAGCGCACTGCCACCTTCTACACAACAATAAGGGCGTGTGGTTATCATACACTCGCCAAATTTGAAATTAAATGTCACACAAGGTCACACTGGGTGGACACAAAGGCTGTTCCTGCACCTCTGTTAAAATCTATATAACGGATAAGCCAGGGTTGGTTTGAAAATGAAGGGCATGGTATTTTGAGGGTTTGTGTTTATTAGAGTTCGCATCTATTGTCTGAAAGTTTGAATTCGCGGGTCAGCGGGTTGGAGCCGGAATGAAATGTCAGAGGTTAGGGAGTGAGGGAGTGCTGCACTGCCAGAGGGTCAGTTCTGAGCGAGTGCTGCACTGTCAGAGGGTCAGTACTGAGGGAGTGGTGCACTGTCACAGGGTCCTTACTGAGGGAGTGCCGCACTGTCAGAGCGTCAGTACTGAGGGAGTTCCGCACTCTCAGAGGATCAGTAATGTGGAAGTACCACATTACTTCCCGTGGGCGGCACGGTGGCACAGTGGTTAGCACTGCTGCCTCGCAGCGCCAGAGACCCGGGTTCAATTCCCGACTCAGGCGACTGACTGTGTGGAGTTTGCACGTTCTCCCCGTGTCTGCGTGGGTTTCCTCCGGGTGCTCCGGTTTCCTCCCACAGTCCAAAGATGTGCAGGGTCAGGTGAATTGGCCATACTAAATTGCCCGTAGTGTTAAGTAATGGGTAAATGTAGGGGTATGTGTGGGTTTCGCTTCGGCGGGTCGGTGTGGACTTGTTGGGCCGAAGGGCCTGTTTCCACACTGTAATCTAATCTAATCTAATCTACCGCAGTGTCACAGTGTCAGTACTGAGGCAGTGCCGCACTGTCAGAGGGTCAGTACTGAGGGAGTGCAGCGCAGTCAGAGGGTCAGTACTGAAGGAGCATGGACTGTCAGAGGGTCAATACTGTGGGAGTGTGCACTGTCAGAAGGTCAGTACTGATGGAGTGCCGTACTGTCAGAAGGTCAGTACTGAGGGAGTGCTGCACTGTCAGAAGGTCAGTACTGAGGGAGTGACACACTGTCAGAGGTTCTGTACTCAGGGAGTGCTGTATTGTCTGTAGGTCAGTAATGAGGGAGTGCCGCACTGTTAGCGGGTCAGTGCTGATGGAGAGTCGCATTGTCACATGGAAGTACTGAGGGAATGCCGCACTGTCAGAGGGTCAGTACTGCGGGTGTGACGCACTGTCAGAGGGTCAGTACTGAGAGAGTGCCGCAGTGACAGCGGGTCAGTGCTGAGAGAATGCTGCACTGTTGGACGGTCAGTGCTGAGGGAATGCTGCACTGTCAGAGGGTCAATACTGAGGGTGTGCAGCACTCTCAGAGGGTCAATCCTGAGGGAATGCTGCAAACTGTTGGAGCGTCAGTGCTGAGGGAGTGCCACACTGTCAGAGGGTCAGTACTGAGCGAATGCCGCACACTGTCGGAGGTTCAGTGCTGAGGGAATGCTGCACTGTCACAGGGTCAGTACTGAGGGGGTGCCGCACTGTCAGAGGGTTAGTACTGAGGGAGTGCCGCATTGTCAGATGGTCAATATTGAGGGAATACGGCACTGTCAGAACCTCAGTACTGAGGGAATGCTGCACTGTCAGCCAGTCAGTACTAAGGGAGTGCTGCACTCTCAGTGGGTCAGTACTGAGAGATTTCTGCACTTCATAGGGTCAGTACTGAGGGAGTGCCGCACTGTCGGAAGGTCAGTAGTGTGGGAGTTCGGGACTGTCAGTGGGTCAGTACTGAGGGACTGTCGCATTGTCAGACGGTCAGTATCAAGGAAGTAAGGCACTGTCAGATGGTTAGTACTGAGGGAATGCTGCAGTACCAGAGGTTTAGTACCGAGGGAGTGCCGCACTCTCAGAGGGTCAGAACTGAGGGAGTGCTGCACTGTCAATGGGTCAGTACTGAGGAGTGCCGCATTGTCAGAGGGTCAGTACTGAGGGAGTGCCACACTGTCAGAGGGTCAGTACTGAGGACGAGCCGCACTGTCGGAGGGTCAGTACTGAGGGATTGCCGCACTGTCAGAGGCTCAGTACTGAGGGAGTGCTGCACTGTCTGTGGGTGAGTACTGAGGGAGTGCTGCACTGTCAGAGGGTGAGTACTGAGGGAGTGCTGCACTGTCGGAGGGTCAGTACTGAGGGA
>NW_025214703.1:28918-32796 GCF_004010195.1 Chiloscyllium plagiosum | reverse complement strand
CCCTGTGCTGGGCGTACTCTCACTCCCCCCCGGTCCATTCCCCCCTGTGCTGGGTGTAAACTCCTTCTCACCGGGCCCACTCTCCCCCGTACTGAATGTGCAATCGCTCTCACCAGGCCCACTCTCCCATGTATTGGGTATACACTCCTCCTCACTGAGCCCACTCTCCCCTGTGCTGGGTGTACCGCCCACCTCACCGGTTTCACTCTCCCCTGTGCTGTGTGTACACCCCTCCTCACGGGACTCATTCTTCCCTGTGCTGGGTGTTCACACCTCCTCACGAGGCCCACTCTCCCCTCTGCTGGGTATACGGCCCTCCTCACCAGGCCGACTCTCCACTGTGCTGGTTGTACACTCACCCTCACCGGTCCCACTCTCCCCTGTGCTGGGTGTACACTCATCCTCACTAGGCCCACTCTCCCGGTGCTGGGTGTACACTCCCCCTCACCAAGACCACTCTGCCTTGTGCTGGGTGTACACTCCTTCTCACCGGTCCCACTCTTTGTTGTAGTGGGCGCAAACCCCTCCTCACTGGGCCCACTCTCCCCTGTGCTGGGTGTGCACTCACCCTCACCGGTCCCACTTTCCCCTGTGCTGGGTGTACACTCCTCTTCACTGCGCCCACTCTCCCTTGTGCTGGGTGTACACTCCCCCTCACCGGGCACACTCTCCCCTGTGCTGGGTTTACAATCCCCCTCACCGGGCCCACTCACCCCTGTGCTGTGTGCACCATCCTCCTCACGGCGCCCATTCTCCCCTGTGCTGGGTATACACTCCTCCTCACCGGGCCTATTTTCCCCTCTGCTGTGAATACACTCCCCATCACCTGTCCCAATCTCGCCTTTGCTGGGTGTACACTCCCCCTCCCTGGTCCAACTCTACCCTGTGCTGGGTGCACACCCCTCCTCACCGGGCCCACTCTCCCCTGTGCTGGTTGAACACATCTCCTCACCGGGCCCACTCTCCCCTGTGCTGGGTGTACAATCCTCCTCACCGGGCCAATTTTCCCAGTGTTGGGTGTCCACTCATTCTCACTAGGCCAACTCTTCCGGTGCTGCGTGTACACTCCCACTCACCAAGTCCACTCTCCCTTGTGCTGCGTGTACTCTCCTCTTCACCGGGCCCACTCTCCCCTGTGCTGGGTGTACACTCCCCGTCACCGGGCCAACTCACACCTGTGGTGGTCGTATTCTCCCCCGCACCAGGCACACCCTCCCCTGTGCTGGGTGTACACTTGCCCTCACCGGGTCCACTCTCCCCTGTGCTGGGTGTACACACCTCCTCACCAGGCCCACTCTCCCCTGTGCTGGTTGTACATCCACCTCTCCCTCTCCGCGCCTATACTCCCCTGTGCTGGGTGTACACCTCTCCTCATCGGGCCCACACTCCCCTGTGCTGGGTGTACACCCCTCCTCACTGGGCTCAGTCTCCCCTGTGCTGCGTTTACACTCCTCCTCACTGGCCTCACTCTCCCCTGTGCTGTGTGTACAATACCCCTCACCGGGCCCACTCTCCCCTGTGCTGTGCGTACACTCCCCCTCCCCCGGCCCACTCTCCCCTGTGCTGGATGTACACTCCTCCTAACCGGGCCCAATCTCCCCTGTGTTGGGTATACAATCCCCCTCACCGGCCATACTCTCCAATGTCTTCGGTGTACTCTCCCCCTCACGAGGCCCACTCTCCCCTGTTCTGGGCGTACACCCCTCCACATTGGGTCCACTCTCCCCTGTACTGGGTGTAGACCCCTCCTACCCGTCCCTCTCTCCCCTGTGTTGGGTGAACTCTCCTCCTCACTGGCACAATCTCCCCTGTGCTGTGTGTAGACTCCACCTCACCGAACCCATTTTCCCCTATACGCTGTGTACACTCCCCATCACCGGTCCCACCCTCCCCTGTGCTGGGTGTACACTTTCCCTCACCGGGCCCATTTTTCCCTATGCTGGGTGTACAGTCCTCCTCACCGGGTCCTCTCTCCCCTGTGCTGTATGTACACTCTCCCTCACTGGACCCACACTACCCTGTGCTGGTTGTACACCCCTCCTCACCGGGCCCACTCTCCCCTCTGCCAAGCGTACACTTCCCCTTACCGGGGCCACTCTCCCTTGTGCTGGGTGTACACTCCTCCTCACTGAGCCCACTCTCCCTTGTGCTGGGTTTACAGTCCCCATCATCGGGCCCACTCACCCCTTTGCTGTGTGCACCATCCCCCTCACTGCACCCACTCTACCCTGTGCTGGGTGTAGTCTCCCCCTCACCGGGCCCATTTTCAGCTATGCTGGGTGTACATTCCCCCTCACCGGGCCCATTTTCCCCTATGCTGGGTGTACACTCCTCCTCACCGGGCCCACTCTCCCTTGTGCTGTGTTTACAATCCCCATCATCGGGCCCACTCACCCCTGTGCTGTGTGCACCATCCTCCTCACCGCACCCACTCTTTCCTGTGCTGGGTGTACACTCCAACTCACCGGGCCCATTTTCCCCTATGCGGTGTGTACACTCCCCATCACTGGTCCCACTCTCCCCTGTGCTGGGTGTACACTCCCCCTCACCGTCCAACTCTCCCCTGTGCTGGGTGTACACTCCTCCTCACGGTCCCACTCTCCCTTGTGCTGGGTGCACACCTCTCCTCACCGTGCCCACTCTCCCTTGTGCTGGGTGTACCGTCCCCTTCAACGGCCCACTCTCCCCTGTACTGGGTAGACCCTCCCCCTCACCTGGAGACTCTCCCTTGTGCTGGGTATACATTCCTCCTCACCTGGCCCACTCTCTCCTGTGCTGGACGAACGCTCCCCCTCACATTGCCCCGTCTCCCCAGTGCTATGTGTGCACTCATCCTCACCGTGCTCACTCTCCGCTGTGCTGGGTGTACCCTCCTCCTGAACGGGCCCACTTTCCCTGTGCTAGGCGTACACTCCTCCTCACCGGGCCTACTGTCCACTGTGCTGGGCGTACACTTCCCCTCACCCGTCCCACTCTCCCCTGTTCTGGGTGTACTCTCCTCCTCAAAGGGCCCACTCTCCCCTGTGCTGTGCGTACACTCCTCCTCACCCGGCCCACTCTCCCCTGTGCTGGGCGTACACTCCTCCTCACAGGGACCACTCTCCCCTGTGCAGTGTGTACACTCCTCCTCACCGGGCCCTCTGAGCCCCTCTGCTGGGCGTACACTCCTCCTCACCGGGCCTACTGTCCACTGTGCTGGGCGTACACTTCCCCTCACCCGTCCCACTCTCCCCTGTTCTGGGTGTACTCTCCTCCTCAAAGGGCCCACTCTCCCCTGTGCTGTGCGTACACTCCTCCTCACCCGGCCCACTCTCCCCTGTGCTGGGCGTACACTCCTCCTCACAGGGACCACTCTCCCCTGTGCAGTGTGTACACTCCTCCTCACCGGGCCCTCTGAGCCCCTCTGCTGGGCGTACACTCCTCCTCACCGGTCCTACTCTCCACTGTGCTGGGCGTACACTTCCCTTCACATAGCCCACTCTCCCCTGTGCTGGGTGTACACTCACCCTCATCGATCCCACTCTCCCCTGTGGTGGGTGTACACTCTCCCTCACCGTTTCAACTTTCCCCTGTGCTGGGTGTACACCCCTCCTCACCGGGCCCACGCTCCCCTGTGCTGTGTGTACAGCACTCCTCACCCGGCCCACTCTTCCCTGTGCTGGGTGTACTCTCCTCTTAATCGGGCCAGTCTACCATGTGCTGGGTGTATACTACTCCTCACCAGGCAAACGCTCCCCTGTGCTGGGTGTACACTCCCCAGAACCAGACCCACTCACCCATGTGGAGAAAGTGATGTCTGCAGATGCTGGAGATCAGAGATGTAAATGTGTTGCTGGAAAAGCGCAGCAGGTCAGGCAGCATCCAGGGAACAGGAGAAT
>NW_025214703.1:18712-28793 GCF_004010195.1 Chiloscyllium plagiosum | reverse complement strand
CTTGGATGCTGCCTGACCTGCTGCGCTTTTCCAGCAACACATTTTTCATCTCAAATAATTTGCAGTCGATCAGAGGGGAGGATTTGTCATCAGGAATTTGAAACCAAAGTTCGCATCAGGATTTGAGAGAGTCACCCAGTTTATTATTATAACCTGAATACCATCAGGTTTTGAACATGGAAGGGAAGAGCATGGTCAGTGTTGCGAAACCAGGCACATATTCTCGACGTGGACAGGTGACATGATCAGCTAAAAGCTTGTCTAACAAGTGGATTCACACTGGGGACCAACTATGGGGAATGTGTGAATAATGTGATGGGATGCAGATCACCATCTGAACTGGAAACTCATCAATGCAGTCACACCAGATAGATACCATTCACCTGCTCCAACTCGAATCAGCGTCCCTACGGTCAGAAAGAGGCCACTCAGCCCATCAAGACTGCACTAACCTTCCAATGATCATCACACCCAGATGCAGCACCCTACCACATCCGCTTAACCCTGCACTTTACCATGGCCAATCAACCGAACCTGCACATCTTTCAACTGTTGGTGTGGGTGGGGGAGACCGGAGCACCTGGAGAAACCCATGCAGACATGGTGAGAACATATATACTCCACACATTCAGAGATTCATAAGGAGATACAGCATGGAAACAGGCCCATCGGTCCAACCTGTTCATGCCAACCAGATATCCAAAACAAATTTAGTCCCATTTGACAACGCTTGGCTCATATCCCTCTGAGGAGAAAGTGAGGTCTGCAGATGCTGGAGATCAGAGCTGAAAATGTGTTGCTGGAAAAGCGCAGCAGGTCAGGCAGCATCCAGGGAAAACAGCCTCAGCCTGTTCAGCATCTCCATATAGCTCAAATCCTCTAATCCTGGCAATATCCCTGTAAATATTTTCTAAATCGTCTCAAGTTTCACAACATCCTTCTGATAGGAAGGAAACCAGAATTGCATGCAATATTCCAACAGTGGCCTATCCAATGTCCTGTACAGCCACAACATGATCTCCCAACTCCAATACTAGAACATAGAACATAGAACATAGAAGAATACAGCGCAGTACAGGCCCTTGGGCCCTCGATGTTGCGCCGATCCAAGCCCACCTAAACTACACTAACCCACTATCCTCCATATACCTATCCAATGCCCTCTTAAATGCCCATAAAGAGGGAGAGTCCACCACTGCTACTGGCAGGGCATTCCATGAACTTACGACTCGCTGAGTGGAGAACCTACCCCTAACTTCAGTCCTATATCTACCCCTCCTTAATTTAAAGCTATGCCCCCTTGTAATACCCGACTCAATACGCGGGAAAAGGTTCATACTGTCGGCCCTATCTAACCCCCTAATCATCTTGTACACCTCAATCAAGTCACCCTTAAACCTTCTTTTCTCTAATGAAAACAGCCCTAAGTGTCTCAGTCTTTCCTCATACGATCTTTCTTCCATACCAGGCAACATCCTGGTAAACCTCCTCTGCACCCGTTCCAGTGCCTCCACATCCTTCCTATAGTATGGCGACCAAAACTGGACACAATATTCCAGATGCGGGCGGACCAGAGTTTTATACAACTGCATCATGACCTCAGGGCTCCGGAACTCAATTCCTCTACCAATAAAAGCCAGTACGCCATATGCCTTCCTCACCGCACTATTTACCTGGGTGGCAACTTTCAGAGATCTGTGTACATGGACACCAAGATCCCTCTGCTCATCCACACTACCAAGTATCCGACCATTAGCCCAGTACCCCATCTTTTTGTTATTCTTCCCAAAGTGAATCACCTCACACTTAGCTACATTGTATTCCATTTGCCACCTTTCTGCCCAGCTCTGCAGCTTCTCTATATCCTGCTGTAACCTGCTACATCCTTCCTCACTGTCAACAACTCCTCTGACTTTCGTATCATCCGCAAACTTGCTTACCCAACCTTCTAACCCCTCTTCCAGGTCATTTATAAAAATGACAAACAGCAATGGTCCCAAAACAGATCCTTGCGGAACACCGCTAGTGACGGCACTCCATGAAGAAACTTTGCCATCAACTACTACCCTCTGTCTTCTTCCATCCAGCCAATTCCTAATCCGAACCTCCAACTCACCCTCTATGCCATATCTCCGTATTTTCTGCAGTAGCCTACCATGGGGAACCTTATCAAACGCCTTACTAAAATCCATATATACCACATCTACCGCTTACCCCTCATCAACCTCCTTCGTCACCTTTTCAAAGAATTCTCTTCCGAGGGCCCTAACACTCCATTGGACCTTACCATTAAGTGTATAAGTCCTGCCAAGATTTGCTTTCCTAAAATGCAGCACCTCGCATTTCTCTAAATTAAACTCCATTGGCCACTCCTCAGCCCATTGGCCCATCTGATCAAGATCCTGTTGTAATCTGAGGTAACCTTCTTTGCTGTCCATTACACCTCCAATTTTGGTGTCATCTGCAAACTTACTAACTGTACCTCTTATGTTCACATCCAAATCATCTTTATAAATGATGAAAAGTAGTGGACCTAGCAGCGATCCTTGGCACTCCACTGGTCACAGGCCTCCAGTGTGGAAAACTATCCTCCACCACCACCCTCCGTCTTCTACGTTTGAGCTAGTTCTATATCCAAATGGCTAGTTCTTCCTGTATTCCCATGAGGTACCTTGTTGAACGCTTTACTGAAGTCCATATAGATCACATCCACCACTCTGCTCTCATCAATCTTCTTTGTTACTTCTTCAAAAAGCTCAATCAAGTTCATGAGACATGATTTCCCACACACAAAGCCCTGTTGACTATCCATAATCAGTCCTTGACTTTCCAAATACATGTACATCCTCTCCATCAGGATTCCCTTCAACAACGAACCCACCACTGATTTCAGGCTCAACTATCTATAGTTCCCTGGCTTGTCCTTACCATTTTTCATAAACAGTCACAACACGTTAGCCAACCCCCAGTTTTCTGGCACCTCACCTCTGACTATTGATGATACAAGTATCTCAGTAAGGGGCCCAGCAATCACTTCCCTAGCTTCCCACAGAGTTTTAGGGTACACCTGACCAGGTCCTGGGCATCCACTTGTATGCATTTCAGGACATCCAGCACCTCCTCCTCTGTAATGTGGACATTTTTCAAGATGTCACCATCCACTTCGCCACATTCTATATTTTCATCCAAGTCTGGAATTAGACCGAGGTCCTTCGAGCTGTGAGTCAGTATTGTTAAGCAGTGTACCATAGTGCTGTCTCTAACTGTGGGAAGGGATTCACTCAATCATCCCAACTGTTAATACATGACCACGTTCACACTGGGGAGTTGGCTATTAAATATCCAAATTGTGGGATATGCAGTAAAAATGCTTGGGAACTGACACACCATCAATGTGTACACACTGAGGAGAGGCCACTCAGATGTTCTCACTGCAGACCTGGGTTCAGGTAACGAGCTCAACCCACTGTGTTCACACCGGGGCGTAGCAGAGGTGCGTGCGGGGGCAGTACCATGGATGGAGGCGGGGTGGGGTGTGACTGGGGCAGGCACCGGGGCAGGGCAGTAGGCGGAGACAGTGGCGGGGGCAGGGATGTGGTGGGAAGGTGGTGGGTCCTTAAGCAGAGGCAGAGGCGGGGAGTATTCACCTGCTCAGAATAGGGAAAATGATTCACTCATTTATTCAATTGTCTGGCACATCAGTGAGTTCCCACTGATCTTTTATCTATCCACACACTGAAATGCTTTATAAGTAGCGGGGATCTGATTTCTCATCCATGTGAACGTACATGAGATACCATTCAGGTGCTCTCACAGGGTGGCTGGGTTCAAGTGTTCTTCCAACCTCAGTGTACACCAGTGAGTTCACATGGGGAGATACTGTTCTCCAGTCGGGATGATGGGAAAAGGATTTGCTTAGCCATCCCACTTGTAAAGACACCCCTCAGTTCACAAGAAACTACAGTGATTGATTTGTTCTAAGCATAAGCCCAGTTACAGGGGTAAATATTCTGGGTAGAAGTCAAACAAGAGTCAGTCTCCTGTTCAACTGACACGTCATGTCAGAGTCACAGAGACAGAATTGGACAGCATGGAAGAAGACCCTTCGGTCCCACTGAACAGCCAGATATCCAAACCTAACCATTTGCCAGCACTTGGCTCATATCCTGATGAAGGGCTTTTGCCTGAAACGTCGATTTTCCTACTCCTCAAATGCTGCGTGGCCTGCTGTGCATCTCCAGCAACACTTTAATCTCGACTCTGATTTCCAGCATTTGCAGTCCTCACTTTTGCCTTGGTCCAGATACCTCGAAAGCTTCCAAATTCATTTAACCATCCAAATGCCTTTGAAATGTTGCAATTGTACCAGTCTCCACCACTTCTTCTGGCAGCTCATTCCATACATACACCACCCTTGCATGAATAAGTTGCCCCTTGAGTCGCTTTATATCTTTCCCCTCTCAATCTCAGCCTATATTGTCTAGTTCTGGACTCCCCCAACCCGGGAAAAAGACCTTGACTATTTACCCGACATGCCTCTCATGATATTGTAAACCATAAGGTCACCCCTCAGCCTCCGATGCTCCAGGGAAAACAGCCCCAGCCTGATTAGCCTCTCCCTGTAGCTGAAAAGGTCCAACCCTGGCAACATCCTTGTAAATCTTTTCTGAACCTTTTCTCGTTTCACAACATCCTTCCTGTAGCAGAGAGATCAAAATCACATGTAGTATTCCACACGTGGCCTAATCAATGTCCTGTACAGCCGCAGTATGACCCCCGAAATCCTAAACTCAATGCACTTACCAATAAAGGCAATGTATACCAAAGACCTTCTTCACTGTCCAATCTACCTGCAACTCCACTTTCAAATAACTTTGAACATAAGAACAAAGAACAATACAGCACAGGAACAGGCCCTTTAGCCCTCCAAGTATGCACTGCCACAGCTTGCCCTTCCATACTAAAGCTGCCTTCACTTAGAGCATCCAAATCCCTCGATTCGCTTTCTGTTCATGTATTCATCCAGGTGCTTCCTGAATGCTGCTATTGCGTCTGCTTCCACCACCTCCTCTGGCAGCGCGGTCCAGGCACACACCACCCTTTGTGTAAAGAACCTGCCTTGCACATCTCTTTTAAACGTCCCCCCTCGCACTTCGTACCTATGTCCCTGATAATTGATCCCCTCCACCCACACCATGAACCAATTCAAAATGGCTGACAGATGAATATGCCAATTTACTGATATTCCAGGAGAGTTGAGTGAAACGGACAGACAAATACACACTGACTAAAGGAGAGGGTTTGACAGAAGGACATTTAAGTGTAGAGATGGTAAGTTAATGGGTAAAACATTGTCCAAGCCTGAAATCTAATTGGTGTAGTTAGTAGTGTTCTTATATCGAATGACAGATACCCAGGAATGAGTTACAGACTGGAACATAATCAACATGTTCAGGGTGGTTTATATTGGGAAGAACTTATTCCCGAGAGTGAGTTACACACTGGAATATAATCAATATGATCAAGGTTGTTAATATTGAGAAGAACAGATTCCCGGGAGTGAGTTACACACTGGAATATAATCAGTATGTTCAGGGTGGTTTATATTGAGAAGTACAGATTCCCGGAAGTGAGTTACAGACTGGAATATAATCGAGGCGTTCATGGTGGTTGATGGGCAGAGACACAGAAACATGGGAGTAAGTTAGTGATTGGAATCTTTTGAGTGATGGATGCATGGAAGTGAGTTACAGATTCAAATCTCATCCAGAGATTTCTAGATAGAGTAACAGATACCCTAGAGTGAATTGCAGACTGGAATCTAATCCAGGAGTATGGGGTGGTTCATGTACAGAGTCACAGAGATATGGGAATGAATTACAAATTGGAATCTAATTGAGCAGTTCGGGTGCTTTAAATATGTGGAATAGCACAGACCCAAGAGCAAGTAACAGACTGGAATTTAATTGAGAGGATTTGGGATGGTTTACCTGGAGAATGACAGATACTCAGGAGTGGGTTACAGACTAGAATCTACTTGAGGGATTCGGGGTGGTTTATATATATGGAATAATAGATACCCAGGAGTGTGCTATAGGCTGGAATCTAATTTTAAGTTCGGGTTAGTTTATATATGGAATAACAAATATACATGAATGAGTTACAGATTGGAATCTAATTGATGAATCGGGGGTTTATTTATATAAAAGTAAAATACCGAAGTATGTCTCGCAAACTGGAAACTAACCGAGGGACTGGAGATGGTATAAGTACAGAATCACAGATACCTGGGAACGAGTTACAAACTGGAATCTAATTGAAATGTCTCAGGTGGGTTATACATTGAAGAACAGATACCTGAAATGAGTTACAGATTTGAATCTGATCGAGGAGATTGAGTTGGTTTATATTTCTGGAATAGCAAATACTCAAGAGTGAGTTACAGACTAGAATCTGATCGAGGAGGTTGTGTTTGTTTCAATGTGGATTAATAGATACCCAGGAGAGAGTTCCAGACTAGAATTTGATCAAGGATGTTGTGCTGGGTTATATATGGAATAAAAGGTATATATGAGTGAGTTGCAGATTGGAATCTAATTGGTGTATCAAGGCGTTATTTACATTAAAATAAAATCCAAGTATAAGTTTCAAAATGGAACCTATTGAAGGGTTTGAGGTAGGTTATATATAGAATAACAGATTCCCAGGAAGAAGTTGCAGACTGGTTTCTAATTGAGTGTTTGGGGTGGTTTGTGTATGGAAAAACAGATACCCAGGAGTGATTTACAGACCTAAATCTAATCAAGGGGTTCGGTGTGGTGCATACATGGATTAACAGATACTGAGGCGTGAGTTACAGAGTGAAATCTACGCAAGCTTTCGATGTGGTTTATATATGGAGTAACAGATATAAGTGAGTTGGCAACAGATTAGAATCTAATCGATTGATCGGGGTTAATTTATTAAAAAAAAACAAGTGTGAGTTACAAACTGAGATCTAATTGAGGGGTTTGATGTGGATTATGTCCGAATAATTGATACCCGGGAGTGAAGTACAGTCTGGAATCTAATCAATGGGTTTCAGGTGGTGAACATAAACAGCCACAGATGTATGCGACTGAGTTACAGACTGGAATCCTATCGAGGCGTTTGAGGTGGGTTTGATATGTAGAATAACAGAGACCGCGAGTGAGTTACAGACTGGAATCTAATCAAGGATTTTAAAGTGGTTTGTATATAGAATAACAGATAGCTGTTTCAGTTTTTGTACGTTGGAACATTTCGGAAGTTTGCAAAGTGAGGCAAACATTGCTGAAATGTAACATTGGCTCAGGCATTTACTGCAAACAGCTTCTGGAATCTGCATTTTAATCACCTTCGAAGAACTCTCTCCAATTCCTACATCTACAAAGAGAATTCATATTTTTTAGGATGTAATAATGTGGGACAGGAAACAACTTTAGAGAGATTGCCCCCAGGGGCAGTGTATCACCCCGAACTGAAACTTGGAAATGTGTAAAAATTATCCAGCAGCTTTCTGTGTTCCTGCTTCCAATTAAACATTTGACAGCGTAATTTATCCTACCTCCAGCAAGCATCACTTCACATCTCACATTGTTTCATTTCGACTGCCAATTCATCAGACTCCCCATATCTAAACCAATCCCATCTAAAACACCAGAGCAGTTAGAGAATGGCTTAGTTTAAGAGTAAAGCTCTCTCTATACTGTAACTTCTCAAATTCCCAGCCCAGTGTAGGGTTAGATACTGATTGAGTAATCCTCTTCCCCATTCTATCCCCATCAAATAAACTCAGGGCAGCTCCATCACTGGGTTAGATACAGAGTACGGGTCCTTTCACACTTCCTCCATCTGAATCTCCCAGAGTCTAGCAGAATGGGATTGCGTACAGAGTAAAGGTCCCTTGAGACTGTCCCAATCGATCAGTCCCAGGACATGGACAGCATGGGATTAGGTGGAGTTAATCTCCCTCCACACTGTCCCCATCCAGAACTCTCAGACAGGGACAGCACAGGGTTAGGTACATAGTAAAAACCCCTCTACACTGTTCCCATCCAAAACTTCCAGAACAGGTACAACATGGGGCTGGCTGCAGAGTAAAACTTCCTCAATACTATTCCTGACATCCACTCCCAGGATAGCAACTGTATGGGATTAGGTATAAAGTTAGGCAGCGTTGGAGACAGTGCAGACTGTACCTTGGAATTACAAAGGGATGTTGATAGACTGAGTTAAGGGGAAAATCTCTGTCAGTGCAATCAAGCGTGTGGAATACAAAGAAGGAGCACAAAGGAGGTTTACAAAAATGATCCCAGACTTCAGAGGTTACATTCTGGGGAGAGATTATACAAAGGAGGCCTGTTTCCTCTAGAATGGAGAAGGTAAAGGGGTGATCTGATCAAAGCCTTCAAGATATAAACAGGGTGAGAGAGGCTGGATCAAGATAAATGATTCTTACTGGTTGCAGATTTGAGAACAAGAGGGAACAAAGTCGAGATTTCGGGCACAGAGCATTCAGGAGAGATGTTAGGAAGCGCTTGGTTACACAAAGGATATGAAAGGTTTGGAACTCTCTTCCACAAACAGCAGTGGATGCTGGATCATCTGCAATGGATAAATATTTGTTCAGTGAAGGTATTGAGGGAATGGGCCAAAGGAAGGAATATGGGGTTAGGCCACAGATCGGCCATCATCCGATTGAATGATGGGAAAGTATTGAGGGGCCGAATGGTCTACTCCTGTTCCAATGCTACAAAATAAAGATCCTGCTACACTATCTACATCAAACACTCTCAGGAAAGGGACAGAATGGGGTGAGATGCACAATAAAGTTTCCTTTCCTGTATCCCCATCAACCACCCCCAGGAAGGGACACCACAGGGTTAGATACAGAGTGAAGCTCCCTCAATGATATCCAAATCAAAAATTTAAAGAGGCAGATATAGTCTGACAAGAGGTACCAATTTAAACTGACTCTCTATTCTCCCCATCTTGCACAAATTCAACACCAAGGTGTTTGTTTGATTCTCTCTGTTCTGTTCTGATTCTGTTAGATTGCTGGTTCTGAACATCCCCATGGACAATCGCTCTATTCCCATGTGCCATATCCTGCTCCCAAACACAGCATCTGATTCCAATCTGGAGTGTGAGACAGGAGCCTCTCAGACTTGAGCCTGACCCAGGTGGGTGAATATCCTGTGTTCATCTAACACCAAGGAATTGTTTAGTGGAGCTTTAATATTATTTTGCCAACATTATTTTGCCATTCCGTGTCCCTGTGTAACTGTGTGACCGAGTGTGTATGTGTGTGCCCGTGTGAGTGAGTGTTTGTGTTTGTGTGTGTGTGAGAGAGAGAGGGATTGTGTGTGCGTGCACGTATCTATTTGCGTGGGAGAGAGAGTGAGTGTGTGTGTGTGTGAGAGAGAGTGTGTGCACCTGTGTCTGTGTGTGTGTGTGTATGTGCGATGCATGTGTGTGTGCGTGTCTGTCAGTGTATCTGCCTGTTGCCAGTGCCCTGTAATATTGAGTCAAGTCCTCCTTCACTCCACGACTTTGGTATTCAACATTATTTTCCGCATCCTTGTTCACTCATCATAGAACATAGAACATAGAACATAGAAGAATACAGCGCAGTACAGGCCCTTGGGCCCTCGATGTTGCGCCGATCCAAGCCCACCTAAACTACACTAACCCACTATCCTCCATATACCTATCCAATGCCCTCTTAAGTGCCCATAAAGAGGGAGAGTCCACCACTGTTACTGGCAGGGCATTCCATGAACTAACGACTCGCTGAGTGAAGAACATACCCCTAACATCAGTCCTATATCTACCCCCCCATCTGTTTTTTTTTGTGCCAAAACGTGGCGAGCTGTCTCACAGACTCGTCAAGGAACAGCCTGACATAGTCATACTCACAGAGTAACCCCTTACAGATAATGGCCAGACACCACCATCACCATCCCTAGATAGACAGTGTGATGATGGAAAAGCACAACAGGTCAGGCAGCATCCAAGGAGCAGGAGAATCGACGTTTCGAGCCTAAGCCTTTCATCAGCC
>NW_025214703.1:12199-15703 GCF_004010195.1 Chiloscyllium plagiosum | reverse complement strand
TTGGTGTCAATGTGGACCACGACTTCGGGTTGCTCCCCCTCCCCCTCCAGGACCCCGAAAACACGATCAGAGACATCACATACCCTTTCACCTGGGAGGCAACATACCAAACGTGAGTCTCTCTCGTTCCTACAAAACCGTCTATCTGTGCCCCGAACTATCGAGTCCCCAATTACTACTGCTCTTCTCTTCTTCACCCTTCCCTTCTGGGTAACGGGGACAGGCTCCGTGCCAGAGACCTGAGCCCCGTTACTTACCCCTGGTAAGTCATCCCCCCCATAAGTATCCAAAACGGTATACTTGTTCTTGAGGGGAACGGCTGCAGGGGGTCCCTGCACTGGCTGCTTCCTCCCAGTCCCCCTCACTGTCACCCATCTATCTGCCATCTTTGGAGTTACTACTTCCCTGTAACTCTGATCTATGACCCCCTCTGCCTCCCGAATGATCCTAAGTTCATCCAACTCCAGCTCCAGTTCCCTAACACGGTCTTGGATGAGCTGGAGATGGGTGCACTTCCTGCAAGTGTAATCGGCAGGGACGTCGATGGCATCCCTCACCTCATACATGTTGCAGGAGGAACATTGCACTGCCTTCACTGCCATCCCTCTAAAGCTAACTGTTTAAACAAAAACTGTGTCTAAATAGTACAAGCAAAATTCAGCACTTACCTGCTTGCCACAACAGATGTTATTATTAGGTTAGAGGAGGAGGGCGGGTGGGAGGCACTACCCGTGTAGTGCCTCGGGTTCCTCTCCTTCACGCTTTTAAAGGGGGGAAAAAAACTAACCCAGCTAAGCTTACACTAACTGCTTCCGGGTCTCGGCTGCCCCTCTGCTTGCCGTCACTTCCTCTGCTGCTCCCGCTCTTTCTGTGAAACCTAATATGCTTGTGTCACCAAGTATGAGGCTTGTTTGCCAATTATTTCCAGGGCATGGGACTACAGAAGTGAGGAAGAGTACAGTGAGTGACATTTTTTTAATTCCAAAACTAGACTTTATTCAAAAATATTTTGATCTCTATACAATTGGTGATCCCATTCAAATTTATACATTGTATTTCTTAACGTACAGAGATCGGGCTTAATCATTCGTATATATATGTCTGTGTGTTAACCATCCTGGTGTTTAGCTGAGGCGTCAGTGGGGCCCAATTACTGAGTGGGTCCCTTGTTCTTCTGAGGCAGGCAGAACTTACACGGTGGTCTTTCCCCACCGCACCTTGGCAGCAGCTTCCCCAAGCTTCAGTGCGTCTCTCAACAAGTAGTCCTGGACCTTGGAATGTGCCAATCGGCAACAGTCAGTCGGGGTCAACTCCTTCAGCAGAAAGACCAACAAGTTTCAGACAGGTATCTCTCGCCAATTTGATGATCCTCCAGGCACAGTTGATGTTCGTCTCAGTGTGCGTTCCGGGGAACAGGTCGTAGAGCAGCACAGCATCCCGCATCACGCCGCAGCTCGGGACGAACCTCGACAAACACCACTGCATTCCTCTCCCGACTTCTTCTGAATAGGCACATTCCAAGGAGGTGTGTGACAGTCCCGTCCCCTTCGCAGCCGCTTCGAGGGAAGCATGCAGGGGTGCAGACAGTCCGGGCGTGCATGAAGGATCTCACAGGCAGAGCCCTTCTCACCACCTGCCAAGCCATGTCTTGGTGCTTGTTGGAAAGTTCTGACGATGAGGCATTCTGTCAAGTTACTTTGACAGACTGCTCAGGGAACCACTCGATAGGATCCACCCTCTCCTTTTCTCGAAGGGTCTCAAGGACACTATGTGCTGACCACTTCCGGATGGACTTGTGGTCAAGTCTGCTTTTCTTCATAAATTTGTCCACAAAGGACAGGTGATACGGAATGGTCCAACTACTTGGAGTGTTCTGTGGCAGCGAGGCCAGGTCCATCTGTCGCAACACCGAGGACAGGTAGAACCTCAGTACGTTGTGACACTTGGTATTTGCATACCGGGGATGGACGCACAGCTTGATGCAGCCACACACAAAGGTGGCCATCAGGGTGAGGGTGTCATTGGGAGTGTTTTTCCCCCGTTGCCCAGATCTTTATACATGGCGTCCCATCGGACCCAGTCCATTTTGATCTCCATATGAAGTGGAAGATGGCCCAGATGATTGAAGTGGCACACGTTCTGGGAATATGCCAGACCTGTGCTACATATAACAAAAATGACAGTACCTCACACCTGATGACCAGGTTTTCACCCACGTGCTAATCAGTCTCCCATAGGGAACCTTGTTGAATGCTTTACTGAAGACCATATGGATCACATCTACTGCTCTGCCCTCATCAATCTTCTTTGTTACTTTTTCAAAAAACTCAATCATGTTTGTGAGACATAATTTCCCACGCACAAAGCCATGTTGACTCTCCCGAATCAGTCCTTGCCTTTCCAAATACATGTACATCCTGTCCCTCAAGATTCCCTCCAACAACTTGCCCACCTCCGACGTCAGGCTCATTGATCTATAGTTCCCTGGCTTGTCTTTACTGTCCTTCTTAAACAGTGGCATCACGTTTGCCAACCTCCAGTCTTCCGGCACCTCACCTGTGACTATCGATGATACAAATATCTCAGCAAGAGGCCCAGCAATCACTTCTCTAACTTCCCACAGAGTTCTCGGGTCCACCTGATCAGGTCCTGGGCATTTATCCACTTTTAACCGTTTCAAGACATCCAGCACTTCCTCCTCTGTAATCTGGACATTTTGCAAGATGTCACCATCTATTTCCCTACAGTCTATATTGTCCATATCCTTTTCCACAGTAAATACTGATGCAAAATATTTATTTAGTATCTCCCCCATTTTCGGTGGCTCCACACAAAGGCCGCCTTGCTGATCTTTGAGGGGCCCTATTCTCTCCCTAGTTACACTTTTGTCCTTAATATATTTGTAAAACCCCTTTGGATTCTCCTTAATTCTATTTGCCAAAGCTATCTCATATCCCTGATTGGCCCTCCTGATTTCCCTGTTAAGCTTACTCCTACTTTCTTTATACTCTTCTAAGCATTCACTGGATTTATCCTGTCTATACCTGACATTTGCTTCCTTCTTTGTTTCTCGAAGAGTATGGCCTCACTCATGCTTCGGTTTACCCTGACCCCTGAGGCCTGTTCGAACTGGTCACAGATGCACATGTTTCTGTGCACGATCAGCGGATCCAAGCAGAAATCTCAGCGTCATCCATCAGCGAGTGATTAACAAGGCAAAAGGATTGATCAGTTTCGTTGCTTCATGGGATGTGGGCATCACTGGCTGGGCCCATTCCCATTAGCCCTTGACAAGGTGGCAGGGAGCTGCGTTATTGAACCACTGCACTTTATCAAACTAATATTTTTGGAGAATCAGAATCTGGTAAATATTAAATTTGAGCTTTCTTTGTTTCTGCTCCCAATGTAATATTCAACTGTTTAGTTTATACTGAGTTACAGACTGGAATCTCATCGATGGTCTCAGTGAGCTTATGCATTGTAGACAATAGACAATAGACAATA
>NW_025214703.1:4979-9915 GCF_004010195.1 Chiloscyllium plagiosum | reverse complement strand
TGCCTCCTCTTAGGACCTTTCTTCCTTTTTGGAATGAACTGATCCTGCAACGTCTGCACGATACACAGAAATACCCGCCATTGTTCCACACTGTCATCCCTGTTAAGGTATTGCACCATTGAACTTTGGCCAGCTCCTCCCTCATAGCTCCATAGTTCCCTTTAACAAACCGCAGAGTGAATTTCAGTCTGAAATCTAATTGAGGGATTGGGATTAATATACAGAGTGACAGGTAACTGAGAATAAGTTACAGACTGGAGTATAGTGAAGGGGGGCAGTGTTGTTCACAATTGATTAACCAAATATGGGGAGTGAGAGGCAGACTAGAATCTAAGTGAGCAGTTCAGGGTGTTTACATATGGAATCACAGATGCTCAGGACAGAGATGTGGGCTGGAATTTAATAGAGAGTTTGTGACACTGGTGTTATGTATAGAATAACAGGTATATGGAGCAAATATTTATAGAATAACCGACCCAGGAGTGAGATCCAGGCTGCAATCGTATCAAAGGTTTATAGGTAGTTTATATATTGAATAACAGATGCCCAGGAGTGAGATACTGACTGAAATTAGTATCTTTTGTAATGGATTGCAGGTTTTGGTTGATTAATATGTAACTTCCAGAGCTTCTTTTAATTCACATTCTCGAAATAACTTGAAAAGATGACAGATTTAACAGCCAATTCCGTTTGTTCGGTGTATCATTTCGGTTGCATGACTCTGTAATCTTTTGTAAAACATCCTGCTCCACAGCTATCTGATGAAGGAGCAGCGTTCTGAAAGCTAGTGCTTCCAAATAAACCTGTTGTACTATAACCTGGGGTTGTGGAATTTTTAACATTGTCCACCCAGTCCAACACCAGCTCCCGATATCAGATTAAATTTAGAGAAGGGATTACACAGCAGGATGAGTCAGATAAATATTTGCCTGTCTGGAAAGGTAACAGGGTAGTTCAGAGTTCTCGTGTGGCTATTCCTCTCTCAAACTGACATTCCGTTTTGAAGTGAATTGAATTTGAATTGAATTTATTTATTGTCACGTGTACTCAGGTATAGTAAAAAAGCTTTGCCTTGTGAGTTATACAGGCAGATCACAGAGTTAAGTAGCATAGATGAGTAAATAATAGGTCAACAGCGGCCAAAAACAAAAACACAGGGATAGGCGAATGTTCAGAGTTTGTGAGTCCATTCAGTATTCTAAAAACATTAGAGTAGAAACTGTTTAGAAACCGGCTGATGCGTGTGTACCTTCTCCCTGAAAGTAGAGATGGTGAAAAACATTGCCAGGGTGGGATGAATCTTTGAGAAGCCTAGCGGCCTTTCCTTGACAGCGGACCTGGCAGATGGATTCTATACATAGGAGATTGGCCTTTGTGATTGTCTGGGCCAAATTCACCACTCTCAATAACCGTCTCCGATCCTGAGTGGGACAGTTGGATACATCCAGACAGAAAGCTCTCAATGGTGCACGTATAAAGTTGGGAAGGGTATTCAAGTCTCTCAGAGGCAAGCAGAAGTAGGAGTCAGATCTTGGGCACCAAGAATGAATCATGTTAAACAGGTTTGTCAAGATTTAAAAGAACAATTGTTACAGGAGACTGTCCTGTCAGCGGCACAGAGAAGAGATTTAGCAGCAGTAGGCGAGAACCTAGGATGGTCTGTTGCTTTCTTGGTGCCAGGGTGGAGGACATCTCAAAAGATTTGAAGCAGATTGTCAAAGGGAACAGTGAGAAGCCGGAAGTTGTTGTATACATTGGGAGGAATGACATCGTCAGGGGTGGGGTTAGGGCTTTGCAGAGTGAGTCTAAGTGCTTGGATAGAAGGTTAACGAAACAGAACATCACATGTAGTAATTTCTGGTTTACTTCCGGTCTCAATTTCAAACGAGGGAAGAACAGGACAGATAAATCAATGGCTGAAAAGGTGGTGCAATGTGCATGGATTCCTCTTCTGTGATCATCAGGATCTCTTCTGGGACAGAAAACGCCTGTTCAAAAAGAGAGAGTTTCACCTGAACTGGGAAGGGACATATATCCTGTTGGGTTCTATTTCGAGAGGCTGTAAACACTATGTTTTGGGGAGGGAGGAGTGTGGGGCTTTCCTATGTAACAGTGCAAATGGATAGAAAGTTGAGGTTGATTCTGAATCGAAAAAAAACCCCAAGTTATTTAGAAAAGGTAGACAACAGCAATTCAGACCCCAAACTAACTCTGAAGGATTAAACTGCATTTATTTCTGTACAGATAAGGCTGATGGACTCAGGGTGTGTATGGCATCGCCTGTTAAAGCGATGACAGAAACGTGACTGAGGCAAGGACAGGACAGGCTGCTCAATGTTCTGAGTTTTAGATGCTATAGGAAGGACAGAAAGAGAGGCAAGAGAGGAGGGAGAGGAGCAGTTTTGATTGAGGAAGAGTGATGGGGAATTAATATATAGACTAACAGGTACCAGAGAGTGAGTTACAGATTGCAGTACAATTGAGGGGTACAGTGTGGTTCACAATTGATTAACCAGTACTGGGGAGTGAACTACAGACTGGAATCGAACTGAGGAGGTTATGGTGTTTACACATGAAATCACGGATATTCAATTACTACTGTTCTTACTGTAGCTATTACTGAGGGATCACTTAGTGAAAATCTATGGTTTGAAATGAGAAATAAGAAAGGGATGATCACCTGGATAAGATTGGACTACAGGCCCCCCCCCAGTAGACAGAGGGAAATCGAGAAGAAAATATGTTGAGATCTCAAATGTATGCAAGAATAATAGTATTGTAATAGCAGGGGATTTTAAATTTCGTAATCCGGCGCCATTTAGAAAAGTGTGGTAAGGAGAGTCCTGAGCATGCTGCTCCTGTCAGAGGGAAAGGCAAGTCTGATAAGATTAGGGAACAATGCGTGAATAAAGGTATTGAAATTCCAGGCAGGAATAAAAAAAGGATCATATGTTAGATACAAACAATTAGGATCAACTGAATCCCTTGAAGGGTATAAAGAGTACTGGAGCATTCTTAGCAAAGAAATCAGGAAGGCAAAGAGTGATATGAGATAGTCATGGCAGATAAGGTTAAGGATAATCCAAAACGGTTCTACAAAGACATTAGGAACCAGACAACAACTCCACTCAAAGCAAGACCCCTTACAGATTAACAAGGTTATCTTTGTATTGAACATCAGGAGATGAATATTTTGCATCAGTTTTTAATGTTGAGAAAGAAATGGAGGCTAGAGACCTCAGGGAAATAAATATTGATGCTTTGAAATCAGGGATGACATGACAAAAGAGAAAGTGCTGGAGGTCTTCAAAAACATAAAGGTAGATAAATCTCTAGGACCTGAACAAGTATTGCCCAGTAAAAGGTGGGACGTTAGGGAGGAAATTGCAGGACCCACAGCAGAAATATTTGTATCATCTATAAACACGGGTGAAATACCAGAGGACTGGAGGGTGGGTCATGTTGTGCCATTGTTTAAGAAGAGATGGACGGACAAACCAGGGAACTATAAACCTGTGAGTCTGATTTTGGTAGTGGATAAGTTGTTGTAAGTGATTCTGAAAGATGGGATTATATGCATTTTGAGGGGCAAGGATTGAGTAGGAATAGTCAGCATGGTTTAGCGTGAGGAAACTCATGTCTCACAAATTTGGTCGATTTTTTTTTAAGAAGTGACCAAAAATATCGATGTGGGCAGAGCGGTAAATATTGTTTACTTGGCTTCAACAAAACCTTTGATAAGGCTCTGTATGGTAATCAAATGAGTAAAATGAGAGCACATGGGATTCAGGGTGAGCTTGACAATTGGATACAACATTGGCTTCATGGCAGGAAACAGATAGTCATGGTGGAGGTATATGTTTTTGATGGGATACCTGTGACCAGCGGTGTTCCAGGGGTCGGTACTGAATCCACTTTTGTTTGTCGTTTATGGAAATGATTTGGATGAGAATATGGAAGACATTATGAGTAAGTTTGTGGATGATACCCAAATTGGTGGTGAAGTGGTCAGTGAAGATTGTTACCGAGATTGCAGAGATCTTGATCACTTGAGTCAATGGACTGAGGAGTAGCAGGTGGAGTTTAATTTGGAAACGTGTGAGGGATTGCATTTTGGTAAAACAAATAAGGATAGGACTTAATGGCAGGGCCCCGTGCAGTGCTGTAGAGCAGAGAGGCCTTGGGGTTCAGGAACATTATTCTTTGAAATGTGCATTCGAGGTAAATAGGGTGGTTAAGAAGGCATTTAGCATGCTTGTCTTCATTGCTCAGACCATTGAATACGGCAGTTGGGATGTTATACTGAGGTTTTACAGAGTGTTGGGAAGGTCTCTTCTAGATTAATGTGTGCAATTCTGGTGTCCTGTTACAGAAAGGATCAAATTGGAGAGGGCTCAGTGAATATTTTCCAAGTTGTTGCCGGGAATGGAGGGTTTGAGATGTAAAACTAGACGGTACAGGCTGGGACTTTTCTCATTGGGACATTGGAGATGGGGGGGATGAACTCATTGAGGTTTATACAACCATGAGGTGTACAGAGAAGGTCAATCATAAGGTCTTTTCACTCAGGTGGGGGAATATCAAAACAGGGGCTCATATTTAAAGGTGGCAGGAGAAAGATTTAAAAATGACATGAGGGACAACTTTTTTACACAGAGATTGGATTGCGTGTTGGAATGAACTGACAGAAAGTGATGAATGCAGATACAGTTACAATGTTTAAAATGCATAGAGGCATAGAGATATACAGCACGAAAGCAGACTCTTCGGTGGGGATAGAGGTGATAGGTCAGAGAGGATGCTGGACTGGATAGGTGGAAAGAAAGATAGGCATGTAAGACAGGGGATGAGGGCGGTGCTGAGCGGGAAGGCTGGGGCTGGGGTGAGGTGTGGGAAGTGCAAATGAGGAAACTGGTGAAATCCACATTGATGCCCT
>NW_025214703.1:0-2671 GCF_004010195.1 Chiloscyllium plagiosum | reverse complement strand
AACCGTGTGTTGTGGCTGCTCTGTGTTTAAAACTGCAACTTTGTGACTGTGTGCATTCCAGGAATGGGTCCAGTGAGTGTCGGGGAAGGACAGGGACAGACTGGGGAGCCCTGAGCTAAACAATTGACCTGCTGCTTTCTTCCACAGCCCTCTCTAATCGTATAATGAACATCTCACTGCTCTCGCAGTCTCTGTCACTATGTACAAGGTCCAGCAAACAGTGTTCTTAATGAGATGTTCTCTCAAACTTGCTTGCCAACATTGATGTCATAAGTCTATGTATGCAGATGCACCACTGCTCCCGCAAACCCATTTGAGACTTGGATGTTATTATCGGGGGATGGTTAGTACGTTTACAAATGACACTAAAATTGGCGGTGCACTGGGCAGCGAATAAGGTTGCCTGAAACTACAATAGACCTTGATCAGATGGGCCGATGGGCTGAGGAGTGGCAGATGAATTTTAATTCAGAAAGATGTGAGGGGTTCCATCTTTGTCAAGCAAACCGAGGCATGACTTATGCATTTAATGGTAAAGTTTTCGGGAGTGTTACTGAACAAACAGATCTTGGAGTGCAGATTCATAGCTCCTTGAAAGTGGAGTCGCAGGTAGATAGGATAGTGAAGAAGGCATTTAGTATGCTTTCCTTTATTTATCAGAGCATTGGAGTTGGAATGTCATGTTGAGGTTGCACAGGGTACTGGTTAGGCCACTTGTGGAATGCAATGTCTAATTCTGCTCTCCCTGCTACAGGAAAGATGTTATGAAACTTGAAGGGATCAGAAAAGATTTCCAGGAATTATGCTAGGGTCGGAAGGTTTGAGCTGTGGAGAGAGGCTAAATCGGTTGGGGTCGACTTTCCCTGGATCATCAGAGGCTGAAGGGAGGTTTCCGAGATTTCGAAAACCATGAGGGGGCATTGTTAGAGTGAAGAGCCAAGGTCTTTTTTTTCCCACGATAGGGGTGTCCAAAACTAGAGAGCAGAGCTTTAAGGTGAGAGGGGAAAGATTGAAAAGAGAACTGAGGGGCAAGTTTTTCAGACAGAGAGTGGTGCGAGTTTGGAACAAGCTGCCAGAGGAAGTGGGAAGATGGATACATTACACCATATAAAAGGCATGGGGATAGGTATCCCAATAGGAAGCGTTTAGAGGATGTTGTATGTGAAATTAATAAAAACCCAAATGTAAAGGCAAGTCAAAGAACAGTTTATTCAACAAAAGCTTTCGGTGAGTCAGCATGACTGTCACCCTAACTGCGGGACTTGACCACACCATCTCTCTCCGAACAAAAGGCACTGTAGTTTTTATACTCTTGATGACGTGTCGATGACATGTACAATAAAGCCTGTGAAAGCCCACGTTTGATGGTTAATTGTTTTCGTGCGTGTGCACGGGGCTCGCTGTTCCAAATATTTCCTCTTCCGGCGAGAGGATAAGCACGGTCCAAAGGTCCACCTCCCCATCCGAGTTGTTGCATGCAGCAGGCGAGCCCAAGAGCACACCATGCCACAGTCTGTAAGTACTAACCCTTCGTGTTCCAAACCCTTCAGTTTCTGTTTTCAGTTCACCTGTTTTCAGGAATACGGCTTGTGGATTTCAATGTAAAACATCAAGTGCAGCTCTGCAACAGCACTACTGACAGAGACATTGGAAGCCTAAAGGACATTCTGCATATAATGCATGTACAGTAGTTCGTGAATAAACCAACAGGATGGAAGAAAACATTCTTAACCTCGCCCTTACCAATCAGTCTGCCACAGATGCCTCTGTCCATGACAGTTGAAAAGACTGACCACCACACAGCTTATGGAGACAATGTTCACCCTTCACTTTGATAACACCTCACATGTGCTGTATGGTGCCACCGTGCTGAATGGGATGAATATCTTAGTAGATCTAGCAACTCAAAATTGAACTTTCACAAGGCATTGTAGTCAACAGTGGCCAAACTGTATTTGAACATAATCAGCACCCGAATGGCCTGACAGACCATACACTTTACCTTTACCATCAAGCCAGGGTTCAATCTTGGTGGATTGAAGAGTGGAGGAGGGCCTACCAAGGGCAGCACGATTCATAACTAAGATGCGTTATAAATCTCGTGAAGTTGCACAACAAGATTACTTGCGAGTTAAACATCTTAAGCAGTGGTTAATAATCAGAGCTAAGTGAATCCACGAACAAAGGTCGAAATCTCCGGTCTGTCGTTCTGTCGCAACCAATCGTGAATGACTGTAGAGAATGGGACAATTCACTGGACAAGGAGTTTCTGAAAGTATAAGTATCCTTAATAATGGGAGAGCCCAGCACATCAACGGTCTGGTTTAATCTTCCCAGAATTCGGACAGTGTAGTGTTTTCTAAAGCTTTCACTGCCTGACAGACCGTGTGAAATCCTTTAAGATGGTCATTTGGCCTTACCACTTTCATTAGGTGTTATGTCACCCACCTGATGCCTTTTTTTGAAGTGTGTTTTTGGATTTCGCTTTATAATCAGTTATGTAAATCACCTTTGGCCGTATTATTATATTCAACATGCTCGACAAATGCTAACAGATATATACTGCTTTTTATTGAATGGTGTAACTTTTCCAATACAATAAAGAAAAACTGAAACATATCTCACAGAAGCTAGAAATTTTTATTGGCTGATATCGTTGAAACTATCCGAA
>NW_025214702.1:43759-49539 GCF_004010195.1 Chiloscyllium plagiosum | reverse complement strand
CTTTCAAGGTGAGAGGTGAAAGGTTTAAGAGGGTTACATGCGACATTTACTTGACACAGCGGGTGGTGGGTGTCTGGAACGCGTTCCCATCAGAGACGGGAGAGGTAATCACGGTAGATTCATTTAAGATCCGTCTGGACAGATGCATGAGAAGAAGGGGAGCAGACGGATACAGATGCTTAGGAAATGGGTGACAGGTTTAAACAATAGATTTGGATCGGCTCAGGCTTGAATGGATGAAGGGTCTGTTCTTTGTCTGCAAATTTTCTTTGGTCTTTCTTCTTAAATTACGCCAAGTTCATTACAAAATTTACGAGGTCTCAGTGCCTGAAGTGAATCGATGCTGAAACACTAGTCATAACAAACCTGAGTGTTGGCTTTTGTGTGGTAGCGTGGTCGAGCGGTGTGATATGCTGGATTTTTAAGCATTCAGTCTCTATTGAGTCGTGGCTTCAACTACCAGCATCGGAAGTAAGCTACTATGTGGAGATGTATGTGAGAGAACTGCGCATGTGTGGATGCCTTTTAATTTGAGTGTTTGCAACTCCTCAGTGTGCATCCCCTCTCGGTGATAAAATCAGCGACCGTCTCTGAAAACAACACAAGTTCCTGCTGTCCGACGTATCCTCATATCCCGTCGATAACTTTGCTTTAGGATATCTGAGTTGCCAGTTTCTGTGTCTCAAATGGTCAGCGCAGTTGACTGAAATGTTGGTGGTTCGAGCCGACCCAGGGCATAAAGCCTCAAATATTTCAGCACAAGTATTGACACCGACCATGTATCGACACTGTAACCGCGAAAACTAATCCATGATTCACCCCAAGTCCGCAGTGAGTGAGACGTTTACACGCAGCAGAATACATCACTTTCTCCAAGCTCCCGATGCCAACAGAAAGCGGCCACTGCAGCTTCAATCAGCGGCTTTCTGCCAAGCCATGGGAAACAACTCGTGGAAACTCCTTCCTTAGTAACAGCTCTTTCCGTGTTAAAGGAGAAAAACTTTCATTTTATATTGGAAACGGCTTCAGGACATTGGAATGTTGCTCCAGTTCTTGGAACATGTTATAAATAAAACTCCTGACTTGAAAATAAAAAAGTGGTGAAGGCTTTAGGTAGAAAGAACAAAGAAAGTGTTGATCTAGAGGACCTTGTCTATTCAGCAGATGCGAAATGCCCAACACTGTAAACGGAAATTATTGGGTTTCCTTAGGTAATTTACCGACTGTTTTACTATCTGCCAGAGTGACTGGAAATCACTTCAGCGACCTAAAGGTGAGGTTAAAAATACCAAGATATCAAGGTTGAACCTTAAATCCCGGAACAAGTGCTAAATACATTGTAATGCTTTGAAGGAATAACTGAAGTGAAAGGTGTGAATGATGTTTTTGTGATTAGGAGGAATGAACTGGATCCTGACAAATTGCTGATGAATTATGCTCGCAATGGAATTGCAAACTAATCCACAGTGCACCATGCTTGGTTAGCTCAGTCGGTGCAGTGTGAGTTGCTTAATCTGAGGGTGGTGGGTGCAAGCCTCACAATGGGCGCTTTCACCGCTTAATACAATTCCGGCTCTTCGTTCCATGTGCAGTATTGCAACCCTTCGCAGGTGAATGTTCTTGCTGCTTTCATTGACACATCTGTCCGCCTGCTTTTGATCACACATCGGTTTCTGAGTGAACACTGTTTCCATTTTACTGGAGGCGCCAGAGACAACTTTATCAGTGCAGCCGAAAATACTATGAATGATGTCCGTTTCAAAACGTGAGGTTGCAAACCAACTGTGCACCAACCAAAGTGTTCAAAGACACGGAAAGCGAATGGCCACTTGCTAGGGGTCTGACAGAGACGGATCAATGTCACATGGGTCCTGAACCAATTTTAACTAATTCAGATTGTTCTGATGGAAACCGAAGGGAACTCTCCCTCCACGTTTTGCAATTGTTCTTCTTGTGTTTAACGTAATGAACAGTATATTGTCAGTCCCGAGGGTGGAGGCGCGGCAGGATCGTGAGGTTTCAGTGTGGGACATGGACACGGTAAGTCAAATATTCCCAGAGCATGGGAGAGCTGATTGGTCCAGGATTACTGCCATCTGCTGTTTCTGAACCAACAAATGAAATTACTGGAAAATCTCAGCAGGTCTGGTAGCATCTTGGAAATAAAAACCGATTTAAGACTTCGGGACTAGTGACATTTCTTTTCCATGTCCATCTCTATCTGCTTTTGCACATTCTTCCTTTTTATTGAATGTCTCCTGACTTCCAATTTTCTATTCAGATTCTCATTTATTACTTCATCTCCAAACATTTTGTCTCAGAACTGTTCCATCTTTCACATTGCCTAGGACTTCCAACTGAACAAATAACTCTGTTTCTATTTTCTTAGATAGCAGATGGCCAGAGACTGGAAGGCAGTGTTGTTCTGAAAACTTATCCATGATTCACCCCGAGTCTGCAGGGAGCAAGACGTTTACACGCAGCAGAATACGACACCATGTTCTCCAATCCCCCGATGCCAACTGAAAGCGGCCACTGCAGCTGCAATCAGGGCTTCCTGCTAAACCCTGGGACACAGCTCGTGGAAACTCCTTCCTCATTAACTGCTCTTCCCATGGGAAAGGAACAAAACTTCCATTTTAAATTGGAAACGGCTTCAGGAGATTGGAAGGTTGTTCCTGTTCTTGGAACGTGTTAAAAACAAAACTCCTGTCCTGAAAATAAGAAGTGGTAAACGTTTTAGGCAGGAAGAACAAAGAACATGTTGATTGTGAGGACTCTGTCTCGTCAACAGATGGGAAATTCCCAACACTGTGAACAGAAATGATTGGGTTTCCTTAGGTAATTTTCCGACTGATTTACTGTCTGCCAGAGTGACTGGAAATTACTTCGCATGAAAATATTAGGGTTGAGTCTTAAATGTCGGGACAAGTGTTAAATAGCTTGTAATGTTTTGAAGAAATAACAAAAGTGAAAGATGTGAATGATGATATTTGTGATTGGGAGGAATGAGCTGGATTCTTGCAAAATGCTGTTGCAGGTGAATTATGCTCAGAATGAAATAGCAAACTAATTCATCGTGCGCTAGGCCTGGTTGTCTCAGTTCGGTGCAATATGAGGTGTTTAATCAGAGAGTCGTGCGTCCAAGCCCCATAATATTCGTTTTCACTTTTTATTAGAGTTCCAGCTCTTCGTTCCACATGCAGTATTGAAACCCAACGCTGGTAGAGCGTTCTTGTTGCTTTCGTTGACACATATGTCCTCCTGCTTTGGCTGCACTTTACTGGAAGTGCCAGAGACAACTTTATCAGTGCAGCTGAAAATACTATGAATGATGTCCATTTCAAAACGTGAGATTCCACTACATCCGTGCACCAACCAAAGTGTTCAAAGACACAGAACGCGAATGGCCATTTGTTAGTGGTCTGACAGAGACGGCTCAATGTCTCATGGGTCCTGAACAAAAATTAACTGATTCAGAATGTGCTGATGGAACGGAACGGTGCTCTCCCTGTACATTTTGCAAATGTTCTTGTTGTGTGCTCATATAAGTTTATGTAATGAACAGTTTATTGCCAGTAACGAGGGTGGAGGTGGGGAAGGAATCTGAGGTTTCAGTGTGGGACAGACGTGATCTGATCGAACGGATAAGTCAAATATTCCCAGAACATGGGAGAGCTGATTGGTCCAGGATCACTCCCATCTTCTGTTTCAGAATCAACAAATGAAATTGCTGGAAAATCTCAGCAGGTCCGGTCGCATCTTGAAAATGAAAACCGAATGAGATTTCGGGACTGGTGACACTTCTTTTTCCATCTCCATGTCCCTCTGTCTTTCTACAAACTTCCTTTTTATTGAATATGTCCTGACTTCAAACTTTATATTCAGCTTCACTTTTATTGCTTCCTCTCCAAACATTTTCCCAGTCTCTAAAATTGTATCATGCTTGTTCTATCTCTCACTTTGCCCAGGACTTCCAAATGAACAAATAACTCTCTTTCTATTTCCTTAGATACCAGATGGCCAGAGATTGGAATACATAGGAGGATGGTTAGCGCTTTCAGAATATCTAATCTGCTTCACCATTCGATTCTGCCTGATATCGTTCGTAACCCCATTCTCCAGTCCTCTCCCTGAACACTTACTCCCCAGTCTTAGGATCCAGTCTTTTTCCCGGAGTGGGTCCTAATCCATCCCAAAACCCTCCACATATGTTGGCAGCTGTTACACCGTACTACGTGTCATCAATCTCAGTTTCAGTGATTCTCGGCCAACACGAACTGTTCTGAGCAGCTCGATCGGGTCTCTGGCCCCACTGTGATCCTGCGGGGGAGCAGTAATCATCTTCATCTCCTACGGAAAGGATCGGCGCTTTAAAAAAAACAGACAGAAAGAAGTCCTAATCCGTCGCAAAACCCTCCACATGTGTTGGCAGATGTTACACCGTGTCTACTTGTCATCAATCTCAGTTTCAGTGATTCTCGGCCAACACGAACTGTTCTGAGCAGCTCGATCGAGTCTCTGGCCCCACTGTGATCCTGCGGGGGAAAATTAATCATCTTCATCTCCTACGGAAAGGATCGGCACTTCAAAAAAACAGACAGAAAGAAAGATAGGCTTGTGTGTCAAGATATGTGGAGGTAATTGCTTTCTGACCTGGTCAGTAAACCTCACTCGGCATATCCCGGTACATTCTAGCTGTTGTGGTGAAAGGGAATACAAGTGCAATTAATTGCCATCTACGCTTTTATTCAATATGTATTCTTCCTTGTTCTGAATATGCAGGGATGTTTCCAGCACTGATGGTCACCATTTCTAAGAGTGCATGCCGCGGGCCCTGATTTTTTCTGGGGAGTAGCAGTATCAGTTTGTGCGAAAGTGGCCCAGTACAAAGCTTAGAAGAAACATTGTTGTTCCCTCTTTCCGGGCGACAGTTTTTCATATCATGATCAATGGGGTTTTATTGCATTCTCATCAGCAAACCTTGTTTTGAATTTACTCGCCCAATACTACTGTAACGGTGAAAGAATATAATTCCGAATACCTGCTGCGTGAAATTCATTTTTAAATTTCTATTCGCAGTGGTCCTTCATATGTGGCGATGTCTATATCACTGCAGGCCATCCTGTTTAAGAGTGCCGTTACATATGTTCCTCTGCCTCGGCGCTGCAGGGAAAATTGTCTGCTTTTTTCAGCCAATATTTCCTGGATATTTCAACATGTTATTCTTTATTTTTTCAATCATGTCCACTTTAAGGACACAGTTACCAGGCACTGATCCTTTCTGTAACAACAGTACTGCATTTGCTTTACATGCGAATGTGGCCTGGATCAGTAGCAAGGAGAGCATTAATTTCCTTCGGTCACAGCGAACACTGGATTCATGATGTTAGTCTCTGTCAAATGCATCCGAAAATGTGCTCTGAAAGCTTCATTTGAACGCTGTCTGGCGTTTCTCAATGTGTGTCAACCAAAACCAGAAATCCTCAATCACAGTTTGGAGCAGTTCACATATTCGAGTTTCGAAGCAGCAGACACGGATACAGTTCATTCAGTCAGCAACAGGAATGAAAAGATTTACAGGCACAGATGAACTATCGACTCTTGTTCTCATACTGTTACTAATATTACCGTGTGGCCTGAAGTCTAAGCCATGTTGTAACTGAAAATGAGGAAATCACAGAGAGGCTCCCGAATGACACAGTATGTATTTTGTTTTCTTGTTCTCACAGAGTTCCAGGAAAGTATGACAGCGAGGGAAAGGAATGCAAGTCAAGTGC
>NW_025214702.1:39486-43005 GCF_004010195.1 Chiloscyllium plagiosum | reverse complement strand
TAAGCTGGCAACGTTTTGCAGGGATGAGTTTTGTTAAAGTTGAACATAAAAAAAAGCAGTCATTTCTTCTAACCCGGCTGTGATGTGGCACAGCAGAAAACAAACAACATGTCAGTGCCCATGTTTTCCCCTTCTGCTGCAGTTGTCACGTTCCCCTCCATCTCGAAAGGCCACCAGCATAATATGCGACTCAAAAACAGGCTGCGCCAATCTTTCATATTCCAGACAATTTGCATTTTTCACCGTTTCTCTGAAAGTGAATGGAGATATTTATTTCCCTGTTTATGTGAAATTAGGTTCTACATTGAATCTGCTCGCAGTTTTCTGTTGTTGTTGTTGCGTAAAGGAGGGAAATTGCGATATGAAATTTGGTTACTTTTCCCTAATTTCCGTAATTTCTGTCCTGATGAGAGAGGCTGGTGATTGGTCCTCTCGATCCGGTGGAGACATCAGCTCAATTGTTAATCTCATCTAATCGAGACTGTAACTGGTAACCTTCACATTTCATGGTTCATTGTTAGTCAGTTCTGATTCATGCTACTTGAGCACATTCCTGGAAGTATTGGTGCACTAAGGCGCCAGTACGTTGAAAGCACCATTTGGAATTGCCTCGCTTAATTTGTGTGAGCAGCTCATGACCAGACGACTCGCTCTGCCGAACAGACAGCATTCATAAGTCCGTGTGTCTGAAAATAGGTTCTCCGTGTCAGTTCTGCTTCTGTTCATGAGTTGTCAGTTTTTAGTTTCGCTGGAGAGCTGCGCGGGCAACATGATTTGTGAGGTATTTTCTGCAGCCAAAATCTCCCACTGAGAAGTTGGGAATGTGTCAAGAAGAATGATCATTGGCAGCCTAAGACCAGAACAAAATGATTCGTTGCTGGTTTTAACCGAAGCAGCCTGTGGGAGTTATCTTTAATGGGAGAGTACTCGCTTTGCATACGAAAGATTGCGGGGTTGCGAGCTGCGTTCTCCATCCCCGTTTAGGGCGGCACCGTGGCACAGTGGTTAACACTGCTGCCTCACAGCACAAGTGTTCCACGTTTGACTCCTGTGCGTAGTTTCCACATTCTCCCTGCGTCTGCGTGGGTTTCTTCCCCCACTCCAAAGATGTGCAGGGCAGGTGAATTTGACATGCTAATTTGCCCATAATGATCGGTGCATTAGTTCGAGGGAAATTGGTCTGGGTGGGTTACTCTTTGGAGGGTCGGTGTGGACTAGTTGCACTGAAGGGCCTGTTTCCATACTGTAGGGAATCTAATCTAACCATCTTCAAGAAAACTAGCCCAACGCACTGACCAAGTGATGAGTGCCTATTCAAACTGGTGTTCGCCACTGCAGCATCTCAGAGGGGCTGAGCCCGTAAACAAACACTCTATTTGCCAAATTTTCACGTTTATTCTTTTTCACCTTTCCTGTCTGTATACAGATCCATATGTCTTTGAAATGTTGAGAGTATACCAGACTCCACCACTAAATCTGACAATTCATTCCAAACACGAAACCTTTCTGTGTGAAAAAAACAATGTCCTTCAGATCCCTTTTAAATTTTACCACTGTTCCCTTAAAACATTCTTCCCTTGTTTTGAACTTGCCTGCCTTGGGAAGAAGTAGTCATTGACCATTTACTCTACTGTCTCCTTCATATTGATATAAACCTCTGTATGCCCACCCCTCAGCCCTCCAGCTCCAGGGAAAATTTTCACATCCTATTCAGCTTTACGCTCCAGTCCAAACACTGTACACCTTGCAACATCCTCATAAATATTATCGAACTTACGCCAAGTTCGCCATTGAAAGTGCGTGTGGGTAAGTGACTGAAGTGAGGCAATGCTGAAACACTAATCATGAAAAACGTGGTTGCGGGGGTTTGTGTGGCAGCGTGGCAGAGATGTCGAAGGAGCTGTCTTTAAACTATAACCTCGATCCAGTCATTGATTTCAATTCCCACCACGACCAGAACCACAGGTGAAGTCGGGAACTCTGTTTTTCATGAAAGACCTATAAACAGTGAGATGTCAGATTTGATCCCATATTCGGCTGTTTTTTGACAGGAACTTTCACTAACTAAGGCTGAGGGACTGCCCAAGCTCAACGATTCAAAACCATACGTGCATTTACTTGACTATTCGAACACAGGAACTCGGACTCATTTTTTGTGTGTTTCACAGTTACTCGGTATAAATTTAAAACAGCCTCTGGTTAAGCAGAAGAGTTCAAAGCTGGATATTCTCCACTGCAAATGCACAGGAAGAGGCAATCTCTTATTGCTTTTGTTGTAAACTGATAACTTAAACTGTTTAAACGGACAGCATAACGCGGATCCCTCCATCCTCTTGGGCACCTTTAACCGCGTTAATAACCGCAAAGGTAAACTCACACTAAGAGGAATGGGCACATTGCGGTGAATTGTTAAGGAGTGGTGTGTGAGTCAGAGTGAATAGTGGTCAGTAAATACTGACATTGACATTGAACGGTGCAACACCAGCTCCTCACTCATTTGCTGTCTCATGCCTCCCAGTCATCATTGCCTTTCACATTTTCCTCTTGTCCGTTCCACTTCTCAACTTATTCCCGACAGGTTGTAAGTGTTCCCTTAGAAACTGCAGTTTTAGGAAACGTATTACTGGGATAAAGTCATTACTCAATGTGATGGGATGCACCGTCAATCCCTAATTACTCGAGAGATTGAGATTTTGAGTTACTCCGCATAACCCTGGAAGTCCTCAGTAGCGGGGTACAGGCATGATGCCATGAGGTAAGGATTTAGACCTAGTGACATTGAAGGAACAGCGAAATATTTTCAACTGGAAAACGCGAGAACCTTGGAGGGGTAATTGCGGTGATAGCTTTAGCTTGTATTTGCTGCCATTGTCCATCCACACAGATGCTGATCGATCACTGAATTGTTCTGGCAGGATCTGTGTGTGTGTTCTGTGTGCAACCAGGATTTAGTTTTCATTCGGATAATTCACAAGAAGAGAAT
Source organism: Chiloscyllium plagiosum (assembly GCF_004010195.1). NCBI lineage: Eukaryota > Metazoa > Chordata > Chondrichthyes > Orectolobiformes > Hemiscylliidae > Chiloscyllium > Chiloscyllium plagiosum. Next base: position 40,022 of record NW_025214702.1, on the reverse strand, counting down.
TAAATCTTCATTTCCTGACTGGGAATGAAAGCCTGTTCTGGGCAATGCAAACTCAGACTTGTATGCAGGGATGTCCATTGATACTGCAGTAGCCTTTGGGACCTGTACAAACTCGAGTGCCTGCTCTTCACCTCATAATCGTCGTCGTCAGCAGTGTTTCTCTCTCCAAGTTTCCAAGTCGGTTCATATTATCGCCCTTGGTTTCAATGTGAAGAAGACAATGCTGTGATAATCTGATGTTGTTCAGCAGATATACTGCAGCAAGTTAAGACTGATGCTAACCCGAGCTCGTTTTGAGCTGCGCTGATGTGTTGGCAGCAAGAAAGGCACCATTCAACTTGCATCATTCCGGATGACGGGATCGAAATGACCAGTGGTTTCTCGCTGAATTAGTTCAGGCTCTGGAATGTAATAAACTGCAAATATGAAAGTACAATGAAAGGAAATGGTTCACAGAGTGCGGAATTCCAAGTGAAACAGTGACGGTGATTATGTTTGCTGATTTTTCACCTTGTGAATGCTGTATCCCTGATGTG
>NW_025214702.1:26733-37846 GCF_004010195.1 Chiloscyllium plagiosum | reverse complement strand
GACAGTTTGAGATTCGAACTGCTGAGAGGCTTTCTGACGCCTGGCTGGAGTCGGTCGAAGTAGTCTCAGATTTCTGGATAATGCGTCTGTCACTTCGACCTGTGGCAAGGAGACATTTCTTCCTCAAAATCTAAAGACCCTTTCGAAGTTAAAGTTGAATTCCTTATCCAACAGAAAAAGGAAGTCATTACATGATAGCTGAAGAAGAACACGGATGCATTTACTGTTGGTGTAGAACGAATGAATGGTGACAGCAGAGAATGAGGGTGATCATGTCGTGGTGTCAGTGCCATTACCACAACATTCCCCGGGAATGCTGCAGTGTCTCCTGCCTCACCAATAAATTTCCACAAAACTGGGAATGAAGGAATGAGAATAAGAGGATGAGAAGCAGAAGTGTTTGTGGAACTGCGGGAAGAATCTCCAGGTTAAAATAGTAGTTAAAAAGGGCAACAAACACTACTGGATTTAAACCTGGAAAATGAAATCGGAACTCGAAATCAGAATATACAGCAATTCAAACAGGACACTGAGTTTCTCGATCAGCAACACAATACTTGCGAGAAATAACGAGCTTTCAATACAATGAGCAGGCATAAGTGTGATGGGAGCTGCTTTTACCAGCTAATCCACGGCGCCACGTTAAAAGCCAGATTTGTCGTCCATATGTGCAATGTCTGAATCACTTAATCACAGGAATTCGAAAACGCGTTTTCTGTATTAGCGTTGCTCAGTATGAATGGCAATCAAACTCTGCTTGTGCAAAAACAGACATTTCAATGCTGAGCATGCCCTACTGAAAAGGCACAGAAAAAGACAGTATCCTCTTGCATTGGCATCCAACATATATTTTCATCTGTTTCAACTGACAGAATAAAGAGGATGTGCCCCTCTCCTCTCGCGTCCCATTAACTACGTTAATACACACGCAGGATGTTCAAACCAAGATGAACAGGCTCATTGTTGTGAATTGACAGCAGTGGTGTGTGAGTCATTGCATACAGTGAGAAATAAATGCTGACACTGAGCCTTGCACCATCAGCTCCACACTCACATCTTGTGTCATGTCTCCTCGGCATCAGTGCATTTGACTTTAATTATTCTCCCTTGCACCTCTCTTCAAATTATTCCCGACAGCTTGCAGTGTCGAATTAGTACATGCAATTATTAGAAATGCATTTCTGGGACACAGTTGTCTTTCAATGACATAAGATTCACTGCCCATCCCGAATTATCCCAAAGATGTAGGGGACGAGTTACTTTTGTTAACTCCTCAAATCCTTAGTATGGAGGTACTGACAAGAAACCGCTAGAGATGCAGTTCCTGGATTGCAGAAAGCAGACCGACCCCAAATTGCTAACGTAACTCACCCAGGAAAGAGCAGGTGGACCCCACTCTGTCAATGTAACTCCACCAGGGGACAGAAGTCTGACAGCACACGATCAATGTAACTCAACGAAGAAATTATGGCCTGACCGCACTCTGTTAATATAACTCACCCAGGGAAGAGCAGACTGACCCAACACTTTATATGTAACTTACCCAGCAAATGGCAGACTGACACCACTCAGTCAGTATAATTTACCCAAGAAAGAGCAGACTGATTCCACTCTGTCAACGTAACTCACTCAGAGAAGAGCAGGCTGTACCCATTCTGTCTCTGTCACTCATCCAGGAAAGAGCAGGCTGATCTGATTCTGTCCATGAAACACAAGCAGGGAGACGATCCTGACCCCACTCTGTCAAAGTAACTCACTCAGAGAAGAGAAGAGTTATTCCATTCTGTCTATGTGAATCATCCAGCGAAGACAGTAATGAAACCATACTTGCTGTTAAACTCAGACAGAGAAGAGCAGACTGTCACGACTCTGAGAAAGTAACACGCCCGTGGAGGAGCAGACTGACACCACTCTCTTAACGTAGCTCACCCAGGGAAGAACAGACTGAGTGCATTCTGTGATATTACTCACTCAGAAAGGAGCAGACTGACCCCATTCTGTTAATATGACTCTCCCAGGGAAGAGCTGATGAAGCCCAATCTGTCAATATGATTCAAACAGGGAAGAGCACTCTGACCTCACGCCATCACTTTAACACAACTTGGAAATTGCAGACTGACCGCATTCTGTCAATGCAACTCGCCCAGGAAAGAGCAGACTGACGCCAATCTGTCAATGCAACTCACCCAGGGAAGAGCAGACTGATCCCACACTGTCCAAATAACTCACTCCGTGAAAAGCAGACTGACGCCACTCTGCCAATGTAACTCGCACAGGAAAGAGTAGACTGACGCCACTCTGACAAAGTAACTCACTGAGGGAAGAGCAAACTGACGCCACTCAGTCAGTGTTACTCACCCAGGGAAAGGCAGACTGACCCCACACTGTCAATATAAGTCATTCTCTGAAGAGCAGTCTGACCCCACTCTATAAATGTAATTCCCTCAGGGAAGAGCAGACTGATCCCATTCTGTCTATGGCACTCACCCAATGAATGAACACTAACCCGACTGTACCAATGTAACTCGCCAGGGAAGAGCAGACGGAAGCCAGACTGTCAACATAAATAATCTAGGGAAGAGAATACTGAACCCGCTCCTTCTGTTTCACTCAGGCAGGGAAGAGCAGACTGTCAACACTCTGTGAAAGAAATTCGCCCAGGGAAGGGCGGACTGGCCCTACTGTATCTGCGTGACTGACACGGGTAAGAGCAACTAACCAAACTCTGTCAATGTATCTCCCTCAGGGAAGACTACCCTGACCCCTCTCTGTCCATGTAGCTCACCCAGGAAACAGCAGACGAACCCCACTCTGTCTATTTAAGTTCACAAAATTCATCTGAAGTACGTCCTATCCAGACACTCTTCACATCACTGTCTCTGTAACCGTGTGCGTTCAATGGCGATTCCAAATAAGCTGCAAATGTTTAGAATGTGGCAGCAAACCAGAGAAACCACACAGACATTGGGCGAATGTGCAAACTTCCATCAGGCAGTAACCGAAGCCTGGAATGGAAACCAAACCGACAGCAGTCGTGATTATAAAATGGCAGAACAGAAACCTGGCAAAAAGAATTGCTTCCCTGTGTGTTGCAACGATTCTGAGTATTAATTAAGCCCCCCTTACTGTAGTTAATTTCCATTTCCATCACTGACAACCTTCTTCAAAGCAAAGCACGCACTTGCTTTTTTCAGACTTCCTATATCCCGCTTTCATCCCGCTTTTTACCTAATCATATTTCTGACTTCACAAACTACATCATAACAGGGTGCCAACTGCAGGATGAGCTTTGTTCCGTTCTCCCCTGATGTTGATGGGAGTAATCCGGCATATTCGAGTAGGACTTGATGCGCTTGCGGGTGGTGTATTCGCGGCATTTTGTTTTTTTTTCATTTTTGGTCTACTATTTCCAATTCATTGCGCAGACTTCTGAAGAAGACTTTTTGGAGTCGAAATGGTAACTGTGTTTTCTCTCGAAAGACAGACGTAGCTTTATTTCTGTTCTCTTATAAATTGATCTTCTGATCTTTGCAAGTGAAATAGGGTGCATTACTATTGCTCGGTTTTAGTTTCAAAATCAAGAAAAACTTGAAGGAGAGAATATCAAAGAACACAAAGTGCAGAGTTGTTAAGATAATTTTTGCAGCAATGGTGGACATGAAGGTCAAATTAAGATAACGTTTCAAGAAGGTTTAGTCTGTGGAAGTGGTATGTGACTTTAGTTCCAAATCTATGTTTCCATTCTTCCAGTACATCCTTTTGACTCCCAGAAAACATTGATTGTTTTCTGTATTCACTTTGTTTCGCGATATCTGTCTTCTGGTCGACTGGGGACAACTTGAATTTGCGTCTGCATTGAATAAGATTTCGATATTTCTTTCGAGAAGCAAACCTGTGCATTATGTACCACTGACCATGCTGATGGCTAAGAAGTTCAAAATAAATTCCGGTTTATGGATCGTGAGCAAGAATGAAGTGATCCACTTGCGAACAGATGTCACCACGCCCTATTCCTACATCGGGCCTGAACGGTCCATTGGCAGAATCTGCAGACAGGAAATGTCTAAGTGACTAGTCCTTTGTTCAGTTTGATTTGATACCAATGGTAGTGCTGTTTTGGTGCAGAAATGTGCCAACATCTCTGAAGTTAGAGTCAAAATTGAAGTCACATCTACTCCATGGACTGTCTTCTCATATCGGAGCATGCTGACATGAAAACATCTAGCTCTGATAGCAAAGGTTTTTTCATTAAACTGGGAGTATGTTTAACTAAGCAATTCAGACAGCCAGGATGAATAATTGACATTTGGTTCTTCAAGCTGAGCTCTCCACACCAACTGCTTCGATGAAGGCCGTGGATAATATCCCCATCGATTATTTTGGTCAATTTTAGCCTCAACAACAACCTATTGTTCTGAACAACGCTACACCACAAGCAGAGTGCCAAGTCTGATTTTCATCGTTAATTTTCAATTTCAGTTCTTAATGCAGTTTCTTACGAATGTGGACAGCAGAAGATCGTTAACATTCCATTTCTAATATTTCCAGAAAATTCTACTCCGCTGATATCGCCTTGCCTGATCACCCTCAACACAGGAACCTTGATCAGTCGAGTTCCTTTCCACACATGGAGTTGCTTTTTCTAATTCATTGACTGCTGATATAATAGATTATTGGCCTTGAGAGTCAGCTGTAAATGAGGTTCAACTTTCTCAGCTTGACTTTCAACTGATCCTAAAAAAAAACCTGCAGATAAATGTATTGCATTGCTTCTTGTTTTGCTTAATTCCACCACCCCCCTTCCCCCACCCACCCCGAACATCCAAATTTAACGATAGTTCGACAAATGTGTTGAAACTGATTCGTGGTGGAAGTTGGTGGCTTTTTGTGTCTCGACATATAATTTATTCAATTAGATGACTAGGTCAGTCTTGAAATTACTTAAGATTCTTCACAGTTGAAAATTTACTTTCGATTGAATGCAAAGCTCAAAAACCACGAAATCCAAATCCTACAAAGAAATTATTGATTTTAAAAGGTTCTACGCTGTGAGCAGAACTTGAACCTGCGCAGGGAGACACCATTAGATTTCAAATCCAACGCCTTAACCTCTCGGCCATCACAGCGGCCGCAAAATTGCTAATTTTCAGGGTAAAACAACTGAATTCATGAAATACGTAATTTGTGGGAAGAACAAATTCGGCTTCGGCGGGTCGGTGTGGACTTGTTGGGCCGAAGGGCCTGTTTCCACACTGTAAGTAATCTAATCTAATCTAAACAAATTGTCAACACCCAAAGATTTCGCCAAATCCTTTGCAGAGACCCAGACGAACGTTACCTTAGCAGATTGACAAAGGGCTAAGTCTGATTTTCATCGTTAATTTTCAATTTCAGTTCTTAATGCACAGTTTCTTACGAATGTGGACAGCAGAAGACAGTTAACATTCCATTTCTAGTATTTCCAGAAAATTTCTACTCCGCTGATATCGCCTTGCCTTTTCACATCGCAAGCCAGGAACCTGGATCAGTCGAGTTCCTTTCCACACATGGAGTTGTTTTTTTCTAATTCATTGACTGTTGATATAATAGATTATTGGCCTTGAGAGTCAGCTGTAAATTAGGTTGGACTTTCTCAGCTTGACTTTCAACTGATCCTAAAAAAAATCATCACCTGCAGGTAAATGTATTGCATTGCTTCTTGTTTTGCTGAATTCCACCCCCCGAACATCCAAATTTCACGATAGTTCGACAAATGTGTTGAAACTGATTCGTGTTGAAGTTGGTGGCTTTTTGTGTCTCGACATATAATTTATTCAATTAGATGACTGGGTCAGTCTTGAAATTACTTCGGATTCTTCACAGTTGAAAATTTACTTTCGATTGAATGCAAAGCTCAAGCTCCACGAAATCCAACTCCTGCAAAGGAATTCATCACTTTTAAAAGATTCTACGCTGTGAACAGGATTCGAAGCTGTGCAGGGAGACCCCATTGGATTTCAAATCCAACACTTCAACCTCTCGGCCATTACAGGTGCGGCAACCTTGTCAATTCTCATAGTAAAAAAACTGAATTCATTTGTTGGAAGAACAAATTGTCAAGACCCAAAGATTACGCCAAATCCTTTGCAGAGACTCAGACGAACGTTCCCTTAGCAGATTGACAGGCTTTCACCGCAAACTAGATTCTGACACAGCTGAAGTTGTGGGAATGATTCTTCGTCGAATTATAGAGTCACTGATGTACACCACGTGAAGAGAGGATCATTGTCTCACTGCGTCCGATCGATTTTGACTCAATTGCTCATCATCTGGTGCCAAAGTAGATATGTTGTTGTTTTTTAATATTCATCGAAATGTGGTATTAGAAATATTGATTCTAAGTCCATAAACACTAGCTACATTCGTAAAAGAAATGTCGGAATTAGAAAGAATGCAGAACCAATTTACAGGAATGGATCCAGCAACTAATCCGTAAGATCTGACATCAGGTAATGAACTTGTGAGCACAAGAGAGGAAGATTGACCGAAGATTTGAAACTTGAAATCGTCTTGACGGAATTATTTGCAAAGGTTTTGCGGTTGTTCTCGAGTCATCAAGTCCTTGAACAATACAACACGGTAAGTGGCCTTTATTTCCAACTTGACCATGGTGGACAGTTATCCTAAATTAATAGGTCCCATTTGCCAACATTTGGCCCACATCCCTCTAAACCTTGTTATTCATATATCCATCCAGATGCCATTAAATGTTACAGTTGTACCAGTCTCCAACAATTTCTCTGGCAGCTCATTCTAGACACGACTGAAAAAGTTGCCCCTGACGTCCCTTTTAAATCCTTACCAACTAATTTTAAACCGATGTTTTCTAAATTTTGACTTCCTCATCAGCCGGAAAATACCTTGACGAGTCAACCTATCCATGTCCCTCATGATTTAATAATTAGCAATGATTTGACTTTATCATACTTGTCAGGAGGGAAATGTGTGGAGATTATTTGTCGAAGGTTTGAAGTAGAAAGTCTGATGTACAGGTTTTTAGAAATGCATCTTGGAGAAGTTGTTAATAAGTCATTGAAGTCTAGTAGCAGTTGTAGAAGTCTGTTGTGAAAGTCGCAGAAGGATTTCAGGGCACGAGAACGATGCATTATTTCCAATGAATGGTGGCTCAGTTCGACCACACTTGGACTGCAGTATGAGGAGTTATAATCCTCAATTTAGGAAAGATACTAATGCCATATGAGGAATACCACGAATGGTGATTAGCCTTGATATCATGGATGAACATGAGTCCTCTGAATGGAAATTGGGCAAATCCGGCCTTGTTTTAACAGTTTCAAAACAAGAGAGGTAATCCCATTAAGAGTTGCAAACTATTTGAAGAGATATACAGGGTGGTGCAATTAATTTTTTTTTCCCTCATTGGTGAATCTAGAAGCAGGAGAGGACAATTTTAAAATGAAGCATTGTGATTCATGACCAGGATGAGAACTATTGATTTTTGTCTTAGCCTTGAGAAGTCTCGCTATTCAGCACTGCAGTGAGACTTGGATATTTGGTCTTTGAATGCGTCACTATCAGCCTGACCCGCCGACACTTACTGCATCACTATAGATCTGACCCCTCACACTTACTGCCTCAATATCAGCGTGAACCCCTCAAACTTACTGCATCACTATCCATCTGGCGCCCTCACATTTCCTGCGCCATTTTCACTTCGAGACCCTCATTTTGACTGCGTCACTATAAGCCTGACTGCCAAACACTTACTTTGTCACTATCAGTCACGCCCTTACACTTCTTATGTTACTATCACCCTGACTCCTTCCACTTACTGTGTCACTATCAGCCTGACTCCATCACACTTATTATGTAAGTTATCAGACTGACGCCTCACACTTACCGTGTCACTACAACACTGCCTCCTCAAACTTACTATGTCACTATCACCTTGACCCTCTCACATTTACTGCGCCACAATCATACTGACCACCTCACACCTACTGCTTCACTATGAGCTTCAACACTCAAACTTACAGCGTCACTGCCAGCCTGACTCACTCACATGTATCACCTGACAATCAGCATTACTCTTTCAAATTTATTTCATCATTATTAGTCTGAGGCACTCACACTGACAGTGTCACTAACAGCATGACCCCCTCATGCTTACTGCGTTGGTATCTCTCTGATCCCCTCAGAATTACGGCGTCACAATCACTCTGATCCCCCTCATACTTAATGCGTCACTATCCCTCTGGCACCCTCATACTTCCTGCATCACTCACACCCTGACACATGCGCACCTACTGCATCCCTATCAGCCAAACTCCACTCACTAACGGCGTCACTCTCTCTCTAACCTGCTCACACTTAATGCGTCACCATCACCTTGACACTCTCTCGCTTAGTGCATCAATATCAGCCTGATCCCATCACGCTTACTGCCTCACTACCAGCCTGATCCCTTCAAATGTACTGTGTCACTATCACACTGACCAACTCATACTTACAGCATCACTATCACCTTGACCCCACCAAACTTAGTGCGTCCAGATCACGCTGAACCTTTCACTCTTCTTGCGTCACCTTCAGCCAGTCCCTGCACACTATCACTCTGACCTGCTCATACTTGCTGCATCACTATAACTCTATCCCACTCACACCGTGTGTGTCACTATCACCCTGACAACTCATACTCACTGCACCACTATTATCCTGACTCCATCATAATTAGTATATCATTATCAGCCTGACCCCTTACACTTAACTGTGTCACTACCAACCTGTTCCCTCACATTTCCTGTGTCACTCTCAATCTGATACCCTTAAAGTGTCTGCGTCACTGTCACCCTGAACACGTCACACTTACCGCATGGTTGTCTACCTGAAACCTCACACTTATTGCGTCACTATCATCCTGAGCGGCTCACACTTACTGCGTCAGTAGCACACCAACACTCTCACCTTTACTGCGTCACTATCGATCTGACACCTGACACGTACTGCATCGCTATTAGCCTGACCCGCTCACACGTTTTGCGTCACTACTACCCTGACCCCCTCACAATTGCTGTGTCGCTATCAGCCTGAGCCCCTCACTATCACGCTGACCAAGCTCACAAGTACAGCATCACAATCAACCTGACCCCCTCACTATCACGCTGACCAAGCTCACAATTACAGCATCACTATCAACGTGACTCCCTCATACTTTCTCTGTCATTATCACCCTGACACTCTCACACGTAATGCATCACTGTCACTCTGAGACACTTACATTTTCTGCGTCGTTATCAGCCCGACCCGCCGGCACACAGCGTCACTATCAACCTGGCCCCTCACACTTGCATGCCTCAATATCAGCGTGAATCCCTCACACTTCCTGCATCACTGTCCATCTGTCATCCTCACACTTACTGCGCCAGATTCACCTTGACATCCTCATTTTTACTGCGTCACTATCAGCCTGACAGCCACACACATATTGCGTCACTATCAGTGACGCCCTCGCCCTTCCTATGTTAATATCACCCTCACTCCTAAAATCTACTGCGTCACTGTCAGCCTGATTCCATCACGATTTTTGTGTCAGTATCAGACTGATGCCTCACACTTACCATGTTAATAAATCTCTGCCCCATCACACTGACTGCGTCACTATCAGCCTGACCCCTCAGACGTACTGCGTCACTATCACCCTGACCCACTCACACTTTTTGCATCAGTTTCAGTCTGACGCCTCGCACTTACTGTGTAACTAAAACTCTCCCCCCTCACACTGACTGTGTCACTCTCAGCCTGATCCCTTCATACTTACTGCGTCAATATCAGTCTGACCTCTCAGACTTACTGCGTCACTGTCACTCTGATCCTCTCTCATTTACTGCATCACTCTCACCCTGACCTCCTCACATTTACTGCGTCACTATCACCCTGACCCACTCACACAGTCGTTGACATTTTCATCTTGCCGGCCTTATTTTTACTGCGTCGACATCAGCCTAACTGCCACACACTGATGCGTCACTTTCAGTCACGCCCTCACACTTCCCATGTTGCTATCACCCTGAATCCTTACAATGATTGTGTCATATCAGTCTGACCCTTCACACTTACTGTGTCACTATCAGCCTGACTCCATCTCATTTATTGTGTCAGTATCAGACTGACGCCTCACACTTATCTTGTCACTAAAACACTGCCCCATCACATTGACTGTGTCACTATCAGCCTGACCCCCTCACACTTACTGCTTCACTATCGCAATGCCTCTCTCTCACTTACGACGTCATTCACACCATAACACACCACACTTGCTGTGGCACTATCACACTGAAGCCTTACACTTTGTGTCACTGCCATCCTGACCCCTTCCATTTACTGCGTCACGATCACACTGACATCCCACACCCACTGTGCCACTATCATCCTGAGCAGCTTACACCTATTGCGTCACTATCACTTTGACCCCAACACACTAACTGCATCAATATCAGCCTGACCATCTCACACATACTGCGCCACTACCAGGCTGACTCCCTCACATATACTGCGTCACTTTCAGACTTACCCACTCATGCTTACTGCGTCACTATCACCCTGACTCCCGACTCTTACTGCGTCAAGATCATTGTGCCCCCATACAGTTACAGCGTAACTATCATCCTGACAACGTCACACTTACTGTGTCAAGATCAGCCTGATCCCCTCAAACTTAATGCGTCACTATCGCCATGGGCGGCACGGCGGCACAGTGGTTAGCACTGCTGACTCACAGCACCAGAGACCCGGGTTCAATTCCTGCCTCAGATGACTGACTGTGTGGAGTTTGCACGTTCTCCCCGTGTCTGCGTCGGTTTCCTCCCACAGTCCAAACATGTGCAGGTCAGGTGAATTGGCCATGGGTGGGTTATGCTTCGGCGGGTTGGTGTGGACTTGTTGGGCCGAATGCCCTGTTTCCACGCTGTAATGTAATCTAACTATCAGCTTTAACACTCACATTTACTGCGTCACTTCCAACACTCCCCCTGCACACTTACTACATCCCTATCCGCCTTACCCCCTCGCATTTACTTCATCACTATCAGCCTGAGACACTCATACTTACAGCTTT
>NW_025214702.1:21339-26612 GCF_004010195.1 Chiloscyllium plagiosum | reverse complement strand
ATCACTACCATCCTCCCCCTCATACTGACCTGTCACTATCATCCAGAGCCTCTCACACTTATTGCGTTCCTATCACTCTGCTCCCAACACACTTACTACGTCACTATCAGCCTGGCACTCGCACACTTCTCGCATCACTATCAGCGTGACCCCTCACAATTTCACCGTGTTTATCATTCTGACTCCTCACGTTTCCTGCATCACTATCACCCTGTCACTTAACACTTACTGGCCAGTATTAGCCTGACGCCCTCAACTCACTGCATCAATATCAGCCTGAACACACACTTACTCCGTCACCATCACGCTGACCCCCTCACACTCACTGCGTCACTATCACCCTGTCCCCTCTCACTTCCTGCATTAAGATCACTCTGACTCACAGACACTTACTGCATCACTATCAGCCTGACCCCTCACACACACTGTGACACTATCAGCCTGACCCCACCACACTTGCTGCGTCTCTAACAGTCTGAGCCTCTCACACTATCTGCTTCACTATCAGACTGACCCCTCACACTTACCGCATCACTATTCCTCTACCACCTCACTTTTATTGGCCACTATCAGCCTGACGCTTTCAACTTACTGTGTTACCACCAGCCTGAACGCACACTTACTCCCTCACTATCACCCTGACTGTCTCACACTCACTGTGTCAGTCTCTGCCTGACCCTATCACACTAACTGCGTTACTATCACCCTGTCTCCTCCCACTTTATGTGTCAGGATCAGCCTGACACAGTAACACTTACTGCATCACAATCAGCCTGATCTCCTTCCAACTACTGCGTCACTGTCAGCCTGACCACTCACTCTTCCTGCGTCACTGTCACACTGACCCCTCACACGAAGTGCTTCACTATCACCCTGACCACCTCACACTTACAGCGTCACTATCGGTCTGATCCCTCAGACTTACTTCATCACTGTCACTCTGACCCCCTTACTGCGTAACTATCGGCCTGATCCACTCACACAGTCTGCGTCACTACCATGCTGACATCTCACCCTCATTGTGTCACTACCATCCTCACTCCATCACACTTATTGAGTCACTGTCAGCCTGATTCCCTGTAATGGAAAATTATCATTTATTGTTGAATCTGTGAAAGCATGGTTGAAACAAAGAAGTATGGACCTAACTTTGCAAAAAGACAAAAAAATGTAAAGTTCAACCTAATTTACAGCTGACTCTCAAGGCCAATTATCTATTATATCAGCAGTTAATGAATTGGAAAAAGCAACTCCATGTGTGGAAAGGAACTCGACTGATCCAGATTCCTGGCTTGAGGTGTGATAAGGCAAGGCGATATATAGTATAAAGGGAATATGTGAAAACCATCAGGCGTCCATTTTATGAGGCGTCTTGCAAATGTGTCAGGTCCACTCTGCAATTTTCAAAAATAAACTTTTTCTTTGCTCTTGGTAGCATTTGCGTCGAGTCGATTGAAATTCCACGGCAGTAAACTAGGGGGCTCACCTGGGACCCTGCGACTGAGTAAGATTTTGAAGATTCCCAGGAGGTGTACGCGCCACTGCCTTGAAGGTCTTTCACTTCATCTCGAGCGTTGAATTGGCCCCTTTGCGTGAGAGGATTTGGAATAAGTGGATCGCTCCAGAGTCGCGTTCCGAATCGAATAGTAAGAGTTGTGGATAAAGTAATCCGACATAGAGACTCGTTCGCAGAGAATAAATGAACCAGGAAGAGCGACCAGTGAACTCTCGCACGGTATTCGAGTAAAACTCAAGGGAAAGGATTGCCGTCTCTCGAGAGTTTAAGAGATAGCAAGATTAATGGTGGTTTGAGACTTGAAGCCACCATGGGCAGCGTTGGAGTCGCCAAAGCTGTACCGGTTACGTGGGTTCTTGGTTTGTGAAAATCAAGGCAATGAGGCGGTCGCGCCGAATGAGAGGGGACCTCCGGAGGTAAAAGCAAGGAATGTGTTTTTCTGGAGGAAAGAAGTTTTAGTAACATGCAGTTGCAAATGCTGAGGTCACCGTTGGAGGAGAGAGAGAGAAGGAGAAACGGAAGGGTAAAATAGAACCTGTGAAATGGAGTGCTTATAACATGTTGAAGGCTGAGCCTGATTTCAGGGAAAGAAAATCTCGAATAAAAGATAGATCATGTACAGGTACAAACACCAGCGCACATGCACGCACACATGGAAAACAACCTAATGAAGCTGTACAGTGTTTTAAGACTGGATCAGATCCTGACCTTAATGGGTGCCCTCGAAGAGCTACAGCCCCCCTACGAGATCCATTTCGCGAAGATTCCAAGTCAACGGTCGCCGCCTCAGGGTCTGCTAAATCCCCAATAGCATATCGTACCCACAATCAATTGAAGCAAGAATCCCTGAAGAAGTCGAGACAATGTCCCAGTACCTTAACTGCCTCACGAAAGTCGATAACGTCTATTGTGGACTGATACCACCCAAGGACATAACGACAGCAGAGATCATATCGTATGAGGCACACCTGAGGAGCAGCTTCATCAATGGAATGAAGTACGAAACAACAAAATAGGTAAAACAACAAAATAGGTAATAATATACATGTATTACCTGGGACCCGGGAAAGCTGAATTAGGTAGAACAATACGTGATGCATGCTGAAAACTGCTGGCTCAAGAGAACCATAACCGGAAATTAAAGATGGAAGAGCAATCACATAAACCTCAGCTTATTATGATGCAAATGTTCGTTCAGCCGTTGGAGGGAGGAACTGCGGGAAAAGAGAGAGAAACAGGTGGAGTTCGCAAAAGAGGAAGGGATCGCGGAAGAGATCGATCTGGCGGGTGCTTTGTTTGCGGAGCAATGGACCACTGGTCGAGACAGTGCCCGCACAGACAGCCTCAATCAGTCCTGCAGGCTGGAGAGCATGGTGACTGACAGGGGAAGACTGAGGTTGAGGTGGGCAGGCCACAAGGTACAGGTAAACCTCTTTCCTTTATACTTGGTAATGAAGAATCCCTTTTGCTAATCACTTCTCCTAACCTAACGGGCACTGAGATGTGTCCCAACTCTATATTGACCATTGAGATTGCGATGTGTGGACAATATGTTCAATTTAACAATGATGCGTATATATCGATGCCTACCTCTATGTTATAAGTGGAAGGTACACCAATTACCTTTTTGGTAGATACATGGCCAGCACATTCACTCCTCAAATCAAGACAGTTCAGAGAGTTGACGCCAATAAAGATGAGTGGAATGTTCCTGAACTCAATAGAGGCATCAGGCGTCGAGATATGAGAGTTTTACCGCACCCATGTTGTGTGAAATCAGTGATGTGTATACATTCTAATTCTCAATTTTGTTAGCGGAATTCTGTCCTTTACATTTGATGGCTCGGGAACTCATAGTGAGACTGGGGTTGTATTTGCTCAGTACGGGATTGCAGGTAATTCAAAGGGAAGATTCATAAGAGTAAACTGTAAAATACAACCCACGACCCCTTCTGTATGTCTATGAGTGGCGATTAAGCCAGAGAGCAATGAGTTCAGTGAGCAATTCACACGCCCTGGAAGCAGGTAACCATGTTAATCATATTAACACCGATTTTTGTTTTGCGGGAATATGCTGCACTGCACATCACACATACACCATGATAGCCTTGAGGAACCATAAGAGAAGTATTGGTTTAGGAGATTGGTTAAACCAGGTCAGCTGTTATTGTGCGAATTTTATTGAAAGGATGGCAAATGTGCAGTCAGTGTGAACTTATGTAAAGTACCTGTGACGGCAAGTAAACTCTTTATTTTTGATGTGGTTGGCTACGCTCCTCGCGTGTCACTGGCGAAGGTGTCCAGTGACTGGTGGCAGGATTTGGGGCCATGGGTACTAAAGGCATAAAGAACGAAATGTTGGGTGTTCTGGGACGATGTGGGTATGTGGTTCAATGCAGATGTGCGGACATAGAGGAAGAAATTATTTTGTCTAACTCCGGCAATAGAACAGTCGAGGTAACCACCGCCAGCCCTGAAGAGCCTAGAAGGCTGGCCTGGCGTTTCCATAAGATAAACTTCTCAGACCCAAGATTAATAGCGGTCCCCATTGAATTATGGGCAAAAGGCAAATATGATGTGAGGCATATACGAAGTTGTGAATCAATACGAGTAACCACGAAGTCGGAGTATCGTCCTGGCAGGGCACAATACCCGATAAAACCCAAGGCCATGGACGTAGTTACTCCAGTCTTTCAATCCTTCCCAATGGCTAGAGAGATAATCCCCTGTGTAAACGCACCGGTGAGAACTCCCATTTTTCTGATCAAAAAGGCAAAAATTCCAAGTGAACCGGAGGAATGCAGGTTTGTTCAAGACCTGCAGGCAGTCAATAACAGTGTTGACCTGCGCGCTTCAAACGTTCCCAAACCCTATACTGTATTAGTTCAATTTCTACCGGACAGTAAATGGTTCCCTGCTGTGGAATTAGCAAATACGTTCTTCAGTGTAACGGTGCATCCAGATATTCAATTCTGGTTCGCTTTTTCATTCAAAGGGAAATCTTATGAGTTCACATGACTTTGTCAATGTTACTGTGAGTCACCCACCATATATAATGAGGCTCTACGCAGGAGTCTGGAGACTCTTGTTTTAACCCCTGGGTCTGCGCTTCCGCAATCTGTAGACGATTGCTTAATACTAGCACCGACAGAGGAACAATGTGAGAAGGATTCCCTTGCATTGCACGAGGGAAGGGCACAAAGCCAGTCTCGCAAAGCTGCGATTTATGCAACAACAGGTGAAGTTCTTCAGTCATTTAATATCTGAACAAGGGAAGGCCATTGGTGAAGACAGAGTGCAAGTAATTCAGCAAATTCCAAGGCCTCACATGACGAAACAATTGCTATCTTTTTGGGGCATACGCTCCGACTGAAGAACGTTTATCCAACAGTACACAAATCTGGAGGCGCCCTGAAGTGACATGGCCCATGGAAAAGGGGAGCAGAACCAAGGTCCGTTACAATGGATCCCAGCGGCCAAGTTCAATTGAAAAAGACGTTTCAAAGTACACCTACACTGGGGATTCCGAATCCAAACAAGCCTTCTGTCAAACCGTAGATGAGAAACATGGCTGCATGACATCTGTGTTGTTGCAGGATCATGGGGGAAAATTCAGGCTGGCAGCTTATTTTTCGGCTAAGCTAGACCTCTTAGCGGCAGGATTGCGTAAATGCCTGCGAGCTGTGGTTGCAGCTGAAAAGGCTGTTGCAGTGTCCAGGGATATAATCGGCTATGGCGACTTAACCAAACTGATCAC
>NW_025214702.1:19480-20959 GCF_004010195.1 Chiloscyllium plagiosum | reverse complement strand
GATTCCGTTTCTTAAGGAAATGCAAGGGCAGACTCAACGGCAAGGACGGCAGCCCAGCAGCCGGTAAATGATCAGTTTGACATGGGAATGACAAAAATCCTTACCCCAACAGCAGACGTACGGGAGTCACAGTCGAAGTCCAGGCTTGAAGACACGTTTGAGTGGGAAAAAGCAAAGTACAGTTTGAGGTAAGGGGTATGGTGTGGCCCCAATGTTAAACCTTTTCTACCACGATCATTATTTCCAATGTATGACAAACTGCTACACGGTAAGGAACCTGTGTCAAAAGAGGGGAGATATGACAGCATTTCAGCACAGTCGTACACTGAGGGATTTACACATTACTTCCAGAAATATTGTGAACGATGTGTTATCTGTGCCACAATAATGTGGGGAGGGGAATACAGATGAGTCATGTAGCACTTCCGAAACCCCAAAAACAATTTGAACATTTTCAACTGGATTTTACCAGACTAACACCCTGCGAAGGAAAAAGGTATTGTCTGGTAATAGTTGATATGTTTTCCAAATGGGTGCAAGCGTTCCCCACGGCAAAACAGAATGCCAGTGCCGTAACCAAAGCTTTCCTAACTGAAATAATTCTGAGATGGAGCCTCCCTGAGAGGCTTAGTAGTCCCAAGGTTTGTGAAGGTTTATAGCTCCAGTTGAGCTTTGGGGTGCAGGTTTGCTCGCTGAGCTGTACGTTTGTTATCCAGACGTTTCATTACCTGGCTAGGTAACATCATCAGTGGCGACATTCAAGGGAAGCGAAGATGTTGTCTCCTGCTTTCTATTTATATGTTTGTCCTGGATGAGGTTCCTGGGGTTCGTGGTGATGTCATTTCCTATTCGTTTTCTGAGGGGTTGACAGATGGTAAATCGATCTATGTGTTTGTTTATGGCGTTGTGATTGCAGTGTGAGGCCTCTCGGAATTCTCTGGTGTGTCTGCATATACAGCAAACAGACAAACACTGAACAATTACTTAACTACACCAGCAACCATCCCAACACGCAAAAAGGAAGCTGTATCAGAACACTATTCCAACGAACCACCACAGATTCCAGCACAGACAAACTTCGGAACACAGAGGAGAACCACCTATACAACGTATTCAAGAAGAATGGATACTTAAAAAATACAGTCCACAGATTCCTCAGGAACAAACCACGACAAGTAGACCTAACACAGCCAGAAACCCTATCGACCTTTCCACACATCAATGAAGTCTCAGAAGTGGCAGCCAGATTACTAAGACCCCTCGGAATCCCACCAACAGTCTCAAACAAAACTAACAAATTTAAAAGACCCAGTACAACCCATGGACAAAACCAACGTCTTATACAAAATGGCATGCAAGAACTGACGCAAACACTACGTAGGACAAACAGGAAGAAACTTAACCACCAGGATACAGAACACCAGCTAGCCACAAAAAGACACGACCCTCTCTCCCTCGTAGCCCTTCACACGGATGAAA
>NW_025214702.1:8544-13704 GCF_004010195.1 Chiloscyllium plagiosum | reverse complement strand
CCGCACTATTTACTTGGGTGGCAACTTTCAGAGATCTGTGTACATGGACACCAAGATCCCTCTGCTCATCCACACTACCAAGTATCCGACCATTAGCCCAGTACCCCATCTTTTTGTTATTCTTCCCAAAGTGAATCACCTCGCACTTAGCTACATTGTATTCCATCTGCCACCTTTCTGCCCAGCTCTGCAGCTTCTCTATATCCTGCTGTAACCTGCCACATGCTTCCTCACTGTCAACAACTCCTCCGACTTTTGTGTCATCCGCAAACTTGCTCACCCAACCTTCTAGCCCCTCTTCCAGGTCATTTATAAAAATGACAAACAGCAATGGTCCCAAAACAGATCCTTGCGGAACACCGCTAGTGACGGCACTCCATGAAGAAACTTTGCCATCAACTACTACCCTCTGTCTTCTTCCATCCCGCCAATTCCTAATCCAAACCTCCAACTCACGCTCAATGCCATATCTCCGTATTTTCTGCAGTAGCCTACCATGGGGAACCTTATCAAACGCCTTACTAAAATCCAAATATATACCACATCTACCGCTTTCCCCTCATCAACCTCCTTCGTCACCTTTTCAAAGAATTCAGTAAGGTTTGTGAGGCACGACCTGCCCTTCACAAAACTATGCTGACTATCCTTGATCACATTATTCCTATCTAGATGTGCATAAATCCTATCCCTTACAATTCTCTAAGACTTTGCCCACAACAGAAGTGAGACTCACCGGCCTATAGTTACTAGGGTTATCCCTACTCCCCTTTTTGAACAAGGGGACCACATTTGCTATCCTCCAGTCTTCTGGGACTACTCCTGTAGACAAAGAGGACATAAAAATCAAGGCCAATGGCTCTGCAATCTCCTCCCTTGCTTCCCAGAGAATCCTAGGATAAATGCCATCAGGCCCAGGGGACTTATCTATTTTCACCTTTTCCAGGATTTCCAACACCTTTTCTGTACATACCTCAAAGCCATCCATTCTACTTATTTGTGCCTCAGTATTCTCATCGACAACAATGCCCTGTTCCTGAGTGAATACTGAAGAAAAGTATTCATTCAGTGTCTCCCCAATCTCTTCCGCCTCCACACGCAACTTCCCCCTACTATCCTTGACTGGACCTATTCCTACCCTAGTCATTCTTTTATTCCTAACATACCTATAGAAAGCCTTAGGGTTTTGCCTAATCCTATCTACTAAGGACCTTTCATGTCCCCTCCTTTCTGCTTTTAGCTCTCTCTTCAGGTCCTTCCTGGCTGCCCTATAACTCTCAATCGCCCCAATTGAACCTTCACGTCTCATCTTGAGGTAGGCCGCCCTCTTCCATTTAACAAGGGATTCCAATTCCTTATTAAACCACGGCTCCCTCGCACGACCCTTTCCTACCTGCCTGACCGGTACATAATTATCAAGGACACTCAATAGTTGCCCCTTGGACAAGTTCCACATATCATTTACACTCTTGCCTTGGAGTCTACTTTTCTAAGCCACACATCCTAAGTCATGCCTCACCGCATCATAATTTCCCTGACCCCAGCTATTACTCTTGCCCTGTAGTGCACACTTATCCCTCTCCATCACTGGAGTAAAAGTCACCGAATTGTGGTCACTGTCCCCAAAGTGCTCACCTACCTCTAATTCTAACACCTGGCCTGGTTCGTTACCCAGAACCAAATCCAGTATGGCCTCACCTCTTGTTGGCCTGTCTACATATTGTGTCAGGAAACTCTCCTGCACACATTGAACAAACACTGACCCATCTAACGAACTTGAGCTATAGCTTTCCCAATCAATATCAGGAAAGTTAAAGTCCCCCATAACAACCACCCTATTACTGTCACTCATCTCCTGTATCACCTTCCCAATCCTTTCTTCAATGATTCTAGGACTATTAGGAGGCCTGTAAAAGACTCCTAACAGGGTGACCTCTCCTTTCCTATTCCTAACCTCAGCCCAAACTACCTCGGATGGCAAGTCCTCATCCATCGTCCTTTCCACCGCTGTAATACTATCTTTGACAAGCAATGCCACACCTCCCCCTCTTTTACCCCCACCTCTGCCCCTACTAAAACATTTAAATCCCGGAACCTGCAACAGCCAATCCTGTCCCTGTTCTAGCCATGTCTCCGTAATAGCCACAACATCGAAGTCCCAGGTACCAACCAACGCTGCAAGTTCACCTACCTTATTTCGTATACTTCTTTTGTGTCTCGACATATAATTTATTCAATTAGATGACTGGGTCAGTCTTGAAATTACTTAGGATTCTTCACAGTTGAAAATTTACTTTCGATTGAATGCAAAGCTCAAAAACCACGAAATCCAAATCCTACAAAGAAATTAATGATTTTAAAAGGTTCAACGCTGTGAGCAGAACTTGAACCTGCGCAGGGAGACCCCATTAGATTTCAAACCCAACGCCTTAACCTCTCGGCCATCAAAGCGGCCGCAAAATTGCCAATTTTCATAGTAAAACAACTGAATTCATGAAATACGTAATTTGTGGGAAGAACAAATTGTCAACACCCAAAGATTTCGCCAAATCCTTTGCAGAGACCCAGACGAACGTTACCTTAGCAGATTGACAGGCGATCACCGCAAACTAGATTCTGACACAGCTGAAGTTGTGGGAATGATTCTTCGTCGAACTATAGAGTCACGGATGTACACCACACGAAGAGAGGATCATTGTCTCACTGCGTCCGATCGATTTTGACTCAATTGCTCATCATCTGGTGCCAATGTAGATATGCTGTTGTGTTTTAATATTCATCGAAATATCGTATTAGAAATATTGATGCTAAGTCCATAAACACTAGCTACATTCGTAAAAAAATCGAAATTAAAAAGAATGCAGAACCAATTTACAGGAATGAATCCAGCAACTAATCCGTAAGTTCTGACATCAGGTAATGAACTTGTGGGCACAATAGAGGAAGATTGACCGAAGATTTGGAACTTGAAATCGTCTTGACTGAATTATTTACAAAGGTTTTGCGGTTGTTCTCGAGTCATCAAGTCCTTGAACAATACAACACGGTAAGTGGCCCTTCTTTCCAACTTGACCATGGTGGACAGATATCTTAAATTAATAGGTCCCATTTGCCAACATTTGGCCCACATCCCTCTAAACCTTGTTATTCATATATCCATCCAGATGCCATTAAATGTTACAGTTGTACCAGTCTCCAACAATTTCTCTGGCAGCTCATTCTGGACACGACTGAAAAAGTTGCCCCTGACGTCCCTTTCAAATCCTTACCAACTAATTTTAAACCGATGTTTTCTAAATTTTGACTTCCTCATCAGCCGGAAAACACCTTGACGAGTCAACCTATCCATGTCCCTCATGATTTAATAATTAGCAACGATTTGACTTTATCATACTTGTCAGGAGGGAAATGTGTGGAGATTATTTGTCGAAGGTTTGAAGTAGAAAGTCTGATGTACAGATTTTTAGAAAAGCATCTTGGAGAAGTTGTTAATAAGTCATTGAAGTCTAGTAGCAGTTGTAGAAGTCTGTTGTGAAAGCTGCGAAGGATTTCAGGGCACGAGAACGAAGCATTAATTCCATTGAATGGTGGCTCAGTTCGACCACACTTGGACTGCAGTATGAGGAATTATAATCCTCAATTTAGGAAAGATACTAATGCCATATGAGGAATACCACGAATGGTGATTAGCCTTGATATCATGGATGAACGTTAGTCCTCTGAATTGAAATTGGGCAAATCCGGCCTTGTTTTAACAGTTTCAAAACAAGAGAGGTAATCTCATTCAGAGTTGCAAACTTTTTGAAGAGATAAACAGGGTGGTGCAATTAAATTTTTTTCCCTCATTGGTGAATCTAGAAGCAGGAGAGGACAATTTTAAAATGAAGCACTGTGATTTATGACCAGGATGAGAACTATTGATTTTTGTCTTAGCCCTGAGAAGTCTCGCTGTTCAGCACTACAGTGAGCCTTGGATATTTGTTACTGCATCACTATTGACCTGACCCCTCACACTTCCCGCCTTAATATCAGCGTGAACCCCTCAAACTTACTGCATCACTATCCATCTGGCGCCGTCACATTTACTGCGCCATTTTCACTTCGAGACCCTCATTTTGACTGTGTCACTATCAGCCTGACTGCCAAACACTTACTTTGTCACTATCAGTCACGCCCTTACACTTCTTATGTTACTATCACCCTGACTCCTTCCACTTACTGTGTCACTATCAGCCTGACTCCATCACACTTATTATGTAAGTATCAGACTGACGCCTCACACTTACCGTGTCACTACAACACTGCCTCCTCAAACTTACTATGTCACTATCACCTTGACCCTCTCACATTTACTGCGCCACAATCACACTGAGCACCTCACACCTACTGCTTCACTATGAGCTTCAACATTCAAACTTACAGCGTCACTGCCAGCCTGACTCACTCACACTTATCACCTGACAATCAGCATTAGTCTCTCAAATTTAATTCTTCATTATTAGTCTGAGGCACTCACACTGACAGCGTCACTAACAGCCTGACCCCCTCATGCTTACTGCGTAGGTATCTCTCTGATCCCCTCAGAATTACTGCGTCACAATCACTCATGGTGGTGAATGTTAGGGGGGCATGTGACGTTGATGGAGTGAGTATGTGGGAGTCAGGATGATGGTGATGGAGAGACTGTTGGGGTTGTCAGGGTGACGGTAATGGAGTAAGTGTGAGGGGGTCATGGTGATGGTGATGGAGTTAGTGTGAGGGGGTCAGGGTGACGGTGATGGAGTGAGTGTGAGAGGGTCAGTTTGACGGTGAAGGAGTGAGTGTGAGGGGATCGGTTGACGGTGATGGATTGAGTGTGAGGGTGTCAGCATGACGCTGACAGTGAGTTTAATGGGGTCAGTGTGACGGTGATGTAGTGAGTGTGAGGGCGTTATTGCGAGGGTGATGGAGTGAGTGTGTGGGAGTCAGAGTGACGGTGATGCAGTGAGTGCGATGGGGTCATTTTGATGGTGATGGATTGAGTGTGAGGGGGTCAGGTTGACGGTGATGGAGTGAGTGTGAGGGGGTCAGATTAACGGTGATGGAGTGAGTGTGAGGGGGCCAAAGTGACGGAGAAGGAGTGAGTGTGAGCGGGTCAGGGTGACGATGATGGAGTGAGTGTGA
>NW_025214702.1:5099-8002 GCF_004010195.1 Chiloscyllium plagiosum | reverse complement strand
TAAGTGTGAGGAGACCTGTGTGACAGAGATGGAGTGAGTGTGATTGGGTATGGGTAACGGTGATGGAGTGAGTGTGAGGAGGTCAGGGTGGTGGAGATGGAGTGAGTGTGAGGGGGTCAGGGTGGCAGTGATGGAGTGAGTGTGAGGGTGTCAGGGTGAGGGTGATGGAGTGAGTGTGAGGATGTCAGTGTGACGGTGAAGTTGTGAGTGTGTGAGGGTCAGGGTGACGGTGAAGGAGTGAGTGTGAGGGGATCAGTGTGACGGAGAAGGAGTGAGTGTGAGCGGGTCAGGGTGATGGTAATGGAGTGAGCGTGAGGGGGTCAAGATGATGGTGTACCACGATATACTTGCACAATAAATCATTCATTCCCTGTCCGAAAATAGAACTAATGTCATGGCAGTTCTAGTTCCAAATCCTACCTACGACATTACACTGAATGAAGACAGACGCTCTTGCACTTATTCTCAATGAAATGGCTTTTCCCTTTCATTTCTGATGAGTTTCACTGCAGGTTGTTTTCTACTCGTCTTCAAGTTTGGCAGAATGGAAAATCCCATTTGGCCCATGGTGCAGTCTGGTTTAAAGACATTCATCTATTCCATTCCCAGTTTCCAGCTTTGGTCCATAACCTTATGTGTTCTGATGTTCCCAGTGTAAATGGCAGCGAGGTTCTCGCTTTGATCTTAGATGACACAACAATGGGATTGAAGTTTGACATAGTCACACTGTGTTATTACCCACGTCGTGTCTCCCACAGAAAGAGACACACAGACACATTCCCCGAAAGTGGCAGAGTTCTCAGGATTTGATCAGCTCCTTGCGCTTCACTTCAGCTGTCCGCTCCAACATGCAAGTTCAACCGCTTAAAGGCAGCTTTTGGTTAAACCAAAGTCAGTTCTACAGACAATGAGAGACGTTGCTCTGAGCTAGATTTGAAGTGGACGAAAGAAACTGTAAATTCGAAAACCTATTTCCTTCCGTTCCTGACAGACAACAGGAATGGACTAGCACGCTGCATCCTCGTGATTTTAGATGCGAACCGACAATCTCCTAACTCGACATAAGGCGTGTTACCAATTCCGTCACTGACCCAAAGACCAGGTTTTGCTGTGACAGTTTGTCTATAGGTAATGTAAACGTCCACATCAGGGAAATAGCATTCACAAGGTGAAAAATCAGTAAATATAATCACCGTCACTGTTTCACTTGGAATTCCGCACTCTGTGAACCATTTCCTTTCATTGTACTTTCATATTTGAAGTTTATTACATTCCAGAGCCTGAACTAATTCAGCGAGAAACCACTGGTCGTTTCGATCCCGTCATCCGGAATGATGCGAGTTGAACGATGCCTTTCTTGCTGCCAACACATCAGCGCAGCTCAAAACGAACTCGGGTTAGCATCAGTCTTTACTTAACTTGCTGCAGTATATCTGCTGAACAACATCAGATTATCACAGCATTGCCTTCTTCACATTGAAACCAAGGGCGATAATATGAACCGACTTGGAAACTTGGAGAGAGAAACACTGCTGACAAAGACAATTATGACGTGAAGATCAGGCACTAGAGTTTGTACAGGTCCGAAAGGCTTCTGCAGTATGAATGGACATCCCTGCAGACGAGTCTGATTTTGCATTGCCCAGAACAGGCTTTCATTCCCAGTCAGGAGATATAGATTTAATTCTCTTCTTGTGGCGAAGGCTATCACAGCAATTACCCCTCCAAGGTTCTCGCGTTTCCCAGTTGAAAATATTTCGCTGTTCCTTCAATGTCACTCCGTCTGAACCCTTGCCTCATGGCATCATACCTGTACCCCGCTACTGAGGACATCCAGGGTTATGCGGAGTAACTCAAAATCTCAATCACTCGAGCAATTAGGGATTGACGGTGCATCCCATCACATTGAGCAATGACTTTATCCCAGTAATACGTTTCCTAAAGCTGCAATTTCTAAGGGAACACTTGCAAGCTGTCGGGAATACGTTGAGAAGTGGAACGGACGAGAGGAAAATGTGAAAGGCAATGATGACTGGGAGGCATGAGACAGCAAGTGAGTGAGGCGCTGGTGTTGCAACGTTCAATGTCAGTGTCAGTGTTTAGTGACCACTATTCACTCTGACTCACACACCACTCCTTAACAATTCACTACAATAAGCCCATTCCTCTTAGTGTGAGTTTACCTTTGCGGATATTAACGCGTTTTAAGATGCTCAAGAGGATGGATGGATCCGCGTTATCCTGTCAGTTTAAACAGTCTAAGTTATCAGTTTACAACAAAAGCAATAAGAGATTGCCTCTTCCTGTGCATTTTCAGTGGAGAATCTCCAGCTTTGAACTCTTCTACATAACCAGAGGCTGTTTTAAATTTACACCGAGTAACTGTGAAACACGCAAAAAATGAGTCCGAGTTCCTGTTTTCGAATAGTCAAGTAAATGCACGCATAGTTTTGAATCGTTGAGCTTGGGCAGTCCCTCAGCCTTAGTTAGTGAAAGTTCCTGTCAAAAACAGCCGAATATGGGAACAAATCCTGACATCTCAATGTTTATAGGTCTTTCATGAAAAACAGAGTTCCCGACTTCACCTGTGGGAATTCAAATCAATGACTGGATCGAGGTTATAGTTTAAAGACAGTTCCTTCGACACCTCTGCCACGCTGCCACAAAAACACCCGCAAACACGTTTTTCATGATTAGTGTTTCAGCATCGCCTCACTTCAGGCACCTTACCCACACACACTTTCAATGGCGAACTTGGCGTAAGTTCGATAATATTTATGAGGATGTTGCAAGGCATACAGTGTTTGGACTGTAGCGTAAAGCTGAATAGGATGTGAAAATTTTCCCTGGAGCTTGAGGGCTGAGGGATGGGCCTACAGAGGTTTATATCAATATGAAGGAGA
>NW_025214702.1:1480-4840 GCF_004010195.1 Chiloscyllium plagiosum | reverse complement strand
CCCACACACACTTTCAATGGCGAACTTGGCGTAAGTTCCATAAGATTTTTGAGGATGTTGCAAGGCATGCAGTGTTTGGACTGTAGCGTAAAGCTGAACAGGATGTGAAAATTTTCCCTGGAGCTTGAGGGCTGAGGGATGGGCTCACAGAGGTTTATATCAATCTGAAGGAGACGGTAGAGTAATTGGTCAATGAACATTTCTTCCCAAGACAGGCAAGTTCAAAACAAGGGAACACTGTTTTAAGGGGAGAGTGGTAAAATTTAAAAAGGGATCTGAAGTACATTGTGTTTTTCACACAGAAAGACTTGCGTGTTTGGAATGAGTTGTCAGATTTAGTGGTGGAGTCTGGTATACTCTCAACATTTCAAAGGCATATTGATCTGTATACAGACAAGAAAGTTGAAAAAGAATAAACTTGAAAATTTGACAAATACAGCGGTTGTTTACGGGCTCAGCCCCTCGGAGATGCTGCAGTGGCGAACACCAGTTTGAATCGGCACTCATCACTTGGTCAGTGCGTTGGGCTGGTTTTCTGGAAGATGGTTAGATTAGATTCCCTACGGTATGGAAACAGGCACTTCAGCACAACTCGTCCACACCGACCCTTCAAAGACTAACCCACCCAGACCAATTTCCCTCGAACTAATGCACCGATCATTATGGGCAAATTAGCATGTCAAATTCCGCACATCTTTTGAGTGTGGGAAGAAACTCACGCAGACGCAGGGAGAATGTGCAAACTACGCACAGGAATCAAATGTGGAACACTGGTGCTGTGAGGCAGCAGTGCAAACCACTGAGCCACGGTGCCGCCCTAAAATGGGATGGCGAACGCAGCTAGCCACCCCGCAATCTCTCACATGCAAAGCGAGTACTCTCCCATTTGAGATAACTCCCTCAGGCTGCTTCGGTTAAAACCAGAAACAAATCATATTTTCTGGTATTAGGCTGCCAATGACCATTCTTCTTGACACATTCCCAACTTCTCAGTGGGAGATTTTGGCTGCAGAAAATACCTCACAAATCATGTTGCCCGCGCAACTCTCCAGCGAAACCAAAAACTGACAACTCATGAACAGAAGCAGAACTGACAAAGAGAACCTATTTTCAGACACACGGACTCATGAATGCTGTCTGTGAGGCAGAGCGAGTCGTCTGGGTCATGAGCTGCTCACCCAAATTGCAGCGAGGCAATTCCAAATGGTGCTTTCAACGTACTGGCGCCTCAGTGCATCAATACTTCCAGGAAAGTGCTCAAGTAACATGAATCAGAACTGACTAACAATGAACCATGAAAAGTGAAGATTACCAATTTCAGTCTCGATTAGATGAGGTAAACAATTGGGCTGATGTCTCCACCAGATCGAGAGGACCAATCACCAGCCTCTCTCATCAGGACAGAAATTAAGGAAATTTGGGAAATGTAACCAAGTTTCATATCGCAATTTCCCTCCTTTTCGCAACAATAACAGAAAACTGCGAGCAGATTCAATGTAGAACCTAATTTCACATAAACAGGAAACTAAATATCTCCATTCACTTTCAGAGAAACGGTGTAAAATGCAAATTGTCTGGAATATGAAAGATTGGCGCAGCCTGTTTTTGAGTCGCATATTCTGCTGGTGGCCTTTCGAGCTGGCGCAGAATGTGATAACTATAGCAGAAGGGGAAAACATGGGCACTGACATGTTGGTTGTTTTCTGCTGTGCCACATCACTGCCGGGTTAGAATAAATGACTGGTTTTTTTTTCTGTTCAACTTTAACAAAACTCATCCCTGCAAAACGTTGCCAGCTTAATCCATTAGCACACGTGGCCACGCAGGGATGCAAACACAAGACTTCTTAAGAAGTGGAATCTGAAATCAGAGTCTCAGGTTGCTCAGCCACGCGAGCACACAGGCCAAAACCGGAAACCCAAGAGCATGTACCTGATGATACCCTGCAGCATACTCACAGCAACTGCCCCAGTTCTGCAGAATAAGCGGTGGGAAGGAATGCTCTATCTGAGCGGTCGTGCTTTTTGTTCTCATCAGCAAATCTGACTTTGAATTTGCTAGCCCATATCTGCTGCCATGCTGAAACGGAATGCAATTCCAATTAGACGCTGTGTGAAACTTTGTTCATTTTCTCTCCTCAGATAAAGTGATCACTGGAGATGATGAATTCTGCTCCTGCCAGAAACGCCGACTCTCCTGCTGCTCAGATGAACTGAAAAACTGGTTTAGCACTGGAATCCGAGAATGGCAGAACACGTAGCAAGATTATTAGAAACCCAGAGCCAATAAGAGTTCCAACTTTCCTTTTATTTCTCCATAATAGTGCATTATCCAGCAGAGCCATGAGCAACTGCCACCTGGCTGCAAGCTGAGTTGGAAACCTATGTGGGAATCAACGACATGTGACTCACTTATTGTCGGTAAATCAAACAGTTCTCACTTTGAGGTGTACGAAAATTAGTTTCTATATTTTTTCAGGGAAGGTCAAAGGCGATCTGAGATGTCAAAGAGGTGGTCGCTGTTCGTGATTGCTCTTTGTTCGAGTTGTGAAAAGGTTTCCCACTGTAGTTGCATTCACGTTTCTTGTTGATGACTGAATCAGACAGAAGGTGTTTCACCAGAGCTGCACTTGACTTGCATTCCTCTCCCTCGCTGTCATACTTTCCTGGAACTCTGTGAGAACAAGAAAACAAAATACATACTGCGTCATTCGGCAGCCTGTCTGTGATTTCCTCATTTTCAGTTACAACATGGCTTAGACTTCAGGCCACACGGTAATATTAATAACAGAATGAGAACAAGAGTCGATAGTTCATCTGTGCCTGTAAATCTTTTCATTCCTGTTCTTGACTGAATGAACTGTATCCGTGTCTGCTGCTTCGAAACTCGAATATGTGAACTGCTCCAAACTATGACTGAGGATTTCTGGTTTTGGTTGACACACGTTGAGAAACGCCAGACAGCATTCAAATGAAGCTTTCACAGCACATTTTCGGATGCATTTGACAGAGACTAACATCATGTTCGCTGTGACAGAAGGAAATGAATGCTCTCCTTGTTACTCATCCAGGCCACCTTCGCATGTAAAGCACATGCGGTACTGTTGTTATAGAAAGGATCAGTGCCCGGTAACTGTGTCCTTAAAGAGGACATGATTGAAAGAATAAAGAATACCATGTTGAAATATCCAGGAAATATTGGCTGTAAAGGTGCAGACAATTTTCCCTGCAGCGCCAAGACAGAGGAACATATATAACGGCACTCTTAAACAGGATGGCCAGCAGTGATATAGACATCGCCACATATGAAGGACCACTGCGAATAGAAATTTGACAATGATATTCACGCAGCAGGTATTCT
>NW_025214702.1:0-597 GCF_004010195.1 Chiloscyllium plagiosum | reverse complement strand
CGGACCTGCTGAGATTTTCCAGCAATTTCATTTGTTGATTCTGAAACAGAAGATGGGAGTGATCCTGGACCAATCAGCTCTCCCACGTTCTGGGAGTATTTGACTTACCCGCTCGATCGGATCACGTCTGTCCCACACTGAAACCTCAGAATCCTTCCCCACCCCCACCCTCGTTACTGGCAATAAACTGTTCATTACATAAACATATATGAGCATACAACAAGAACAATTGCAAAATGTACAGGGAGAGCTCCGTTCCGTTCCATCAGCACATTCTGAATCAGTTAATTTTTGTTCACGACCCATGAGACATTAAGCCGTCTCTGTCAGATCACTAACAAATGGTCATTCGCGTTCTGTGTCTTTGAACACTTTGGTTGGTGCACGGATGTAATGGAATCTCACGTTTTGAAATGGACATCAATCATAGTGTTTTCAGCTGCACTGATAAAGTTGTCTCTGCCGCTTCCAGTAAAGTGCAGACAGTTTTCACTCTGAAACCGACATGTGATCAAAGCAGGAGGACATATGTGTCAGCGAAAACAACAAGAATGCTCTACCAGCTTAGCTTGCAATTCTGCATGTGGAACGAAGAGC
>NW_025214701.1:40033-49492 GCF_004010195.1 Chiloscyllium plagiosum | reverse complement strand
AGTTGCCCTTGTTGCAAATTCCTGGTGTGTTTCAGTGTTCGTGGGAGTTAAAGGGATGGACAGAGGGCACAGAGATAGGGACATGCTCAGGGGCTCGAGGGTGTGACAGAGTTAAGCGCAGATGCAAGCAGTCGAGAATGTTAGTGGAATGAAGAGCTTTAGGAATTGGATGGATTTGCAGAAACAGAGCAGGCTGAATTATACTCCATGAATAGGGATGGGTGTAGTGAGAGACAGGCAGAAAGCGGAGCGCACACAGAGAGAGGAGTGTTCTAAAGAGAAGACTGGAGAACCTAACAGAGATATGGAGGATTGTTGTGTCTGCAGAAGTTTACAAATATAAGAATGCTTGTGCCTTCTACAAGTTACTCAGACAGGGAATTTGTGGAGTGTGGAAGCTTTTACAGACCAGAAGCACCTACATACATAGGGGGTATCAACAAACTGGAGGAGGTACCCTAGGTAGGGATGGTTGAGGATTGTGACTTTGCATAGATTGGGGTGTAAGAGCTGCGGAAGGTTATCGAGATACGTAGGTGGATTACGAGACTGGATGAGCTGATACTGATATTCAGACTTTTACAAACTGGAGACGAACACAGATTGGAGTGAGTGATACAGATCAGGAATCCTGCAGGACCCCTGAGGGAATTAATCAACGAGGGGAGGTTTTTGGTGCTCCACAGATTGTTCTCAAGAACAGAATAGTTAACACGGAATTAGGTGTTTCATGGAGGGAGTGGAGGGGTTTGCAGCAGTATACAGGCAGGAAAGCTTTTCGACACATCCACAAGATAGACAGAAAAAAAGTGTTACAGGCGTTATAGTATGTGTAAGAATGGAACGGATAATGGGTGAGGAAGAGCTGGGAGAGGTAGGGCTGGTTATGTAGTCGGAGGAGTTTATGGATTTTAGCGAGACTTGCAGACGTATGGAGATTAGAAAGCGAAGCACTTCAGACACAGACCGATTTTAGAGACTGCATTGGGATTGGCAAATGAAAAGTGATACAGAGACTGGAGGAGTTTGCAGCAAAGGAGGACGTTGAAGCGATTGGAAGACATTACAGATGTTGGGAGGGTTGTGGAGGCTGGTGGATGTTGGAGATATGGAGGGCTCGAGAGACAGCAGGGGATCAGATAAATGGGCAGGTTCCTAAGAGCAGGGGACGGTAACATAAAGGAAGTGCCAGAAGAAGGTTCATAATTTAGGAGATTTCAAGGTGTGGATCAACGTTACAAACACAGGAACAGTTGTAGCGATTGCAGGAGCACACAAAGATCGAGAGAGATTTAGACACTGCATGATATTACGTTATAAAGCTAAGAATGGATTAGTAACTAATGGAAGTTACAAAATTTGAGAGGATTGAAGGTAATGAAGCACTTTGACATATGTGGGGTCTTCTAGGTTTTGAAGAATGAGTTTACACTGACTGGGAGGTCGAGTGAATGAGAGAGGTTATGGAGATAGGGATGACTATCTCTATAGTCCTCCCCTGATGGGTGAGTGCCGAACCAGAGGACACAGCTTAAATATACGGTGTAGACTATTTAGGACAGAGATGCGGAGAAACTTCTTCACCCAGAGAGTGGTGGCTGTGTGGAATACTTTGCCCCAGAGGGCAGTGGAAGCCCAGTCTTTCGATTTATTTAAGAAACAGTTTGTTAGAGCTCTCAAGGATAATGGAATCAAGGGTTATGGAGATAAAGCAGGAACAGGGTACTGATTAAGGATGATGAGCCATGATCATATTGAATGGTGGTGCAGGCTCGAACGGCAAAATGGCCTCCTGCACCAATTGTCTATTGTCTATTGTCTATTGACAGTGGGGACTGGAGGAGGTTATACAGATAGGGAGGCCTGTGGCGAGTGAAGGAGGTTATGCAGAGAGCGAGGGTCGTGGGGCCAGAAGAAGTTTCCAGGGACCGGGAGGACTTGTGGGCTACACAAATATGGAGTGTCGTGGGTACTGAAGGAGGTTACACAAATAGGGAGCGCCGTGGTCACTGAAGGAGTGAGGGCTGTAGAGACCGAAGAGCTTATACATATAGAGAGTGTTGTGGGGACTGAAGGAGGTTACAGAGATAGGAAGTGCCGTGGGTACAGAAGAATGCTACACAGACATGGAGGACAGTGGGGACTGAACGAGGTTACACAGATAGGGATTGTCGAGGGAATGAAGGAGGGTATAGAGATAAGGGATCCATGGGGACTGAAGGAGATAAGCAGGTAGGTTGGGTCGTAATGAACTGGAGGAGGTTACATGGAAAGGGAGGGTCGGAAGGACTAAAGAGGTTACGCAGATAGGGAGGGTTGTCGGGACTGAAGGACGTTGGACAGATAGATGAGGTATTATGGACTGAAGCAGATTACTCAACAAGTGAGGGCTCTGGGAACTCAAGGAGTTCGCACAGAAATCAAATTTCGTGGAGCCTGAAAGAGGCAATACAGATAGGGAGTTTCGTGTGGACTGAAGAAGGTTACAAAGATAGAGAGAGTCGTGAGGACTGAAAGCGTTTATGGAGAACGGGAGGCTCGTGGGGACTGAAGAAGGTTACACAGAGAGGGACAGTCATGGAGACTGAAAGAGGAGACACAGCTAAGGTGTGCCGTTGGCTCTGAAGTAGTTTATGGAGATCACGCAAGGATCGTGGATAAATGCCATGTGCTTCCAGTGTATCAGTTCTTGTATCTCATGGTCATTCTGGATAAATCAGTAGTAGTGTTTCCTGGTTAAGTGACCGGTCGAGTGTTTTCATGCATTAATGAAGGCGGACTTGAGTTTGGACAAGAGGCTGTTGGCATCCTGTTGCTGAAGGTCGTCCGGTTTGTGGAGAGGGGCTAGCTTTATGAGGCTCTCTTTTCACTCTCTTCGAGTGCCTCAGTATTGAACTTGCTGTGGCTCTACTTCAGGTGTCTCCACTGCGGCTGGGCTTTATATATGTTGAACATGGCTCGGATCAGCCGATGGTCTATCCAACAGTCGGCGGCTCCTATCCCATGGCGCAGTTGATTCTCACGTCATTCTGATCCTTTGCTCTGACGATGACGTATTTAAGCAGGTACCAGTGTTTGGGGCACGACTGCTGCCACGTTGTCCTGTATTTGTTACTTTGTGGGAACAGTGTGGTGGTGATGAATTAGTTGGGTAAGCAGCATTTCGTCAGGGCAAGTGTGGCATTGGAGTTTTGCTTCTCTCCTCCATCTTCCCTTCTTACATTGTCCGAGAGGTCTGCACTTTTCCAGACTGTGTCGTTGAAGTCTCATGGAAAATTAGTTTATTCACTGCAGAGTGCTGAGAGAGAGAGATTGGTCAATGCTGGAATAGAATTCCATCTTGTCCCCAGCCGATACATCGAGCGTTGTTGCATGCGCAATGAATATGGTGACATACTGGTTTTATGAATTTGCAGGCATGTCCTGTGCCTTTAAGAGAGAATCAAAGCTCCGTGGCACTGAGAGTTTGCAGGTAACTGTCATGTGACCGACTATCAATCGTAGAGTGTACTGGAAAGTTGAAAATATGTTACCTTTGGCTGTTTTCAAAACAGTCCAAATTTAACCAGTTTAGATTAAGCCCCAAGATGAAAAACCAGAACGAATTTCAATCTTATGTCTTTGACGACATCAAACCAAAGAAACGATCCTAGCTGTTGTTTAATATTCACTTTTAAAGTTAAAGAATACAATTGATATTTATTCTCTAAACAGTGGAATTTGGGTAGTTCTTGACACTCATACTTTCACAGATTACGAGGAGAGTTGAGCTTTCTCTGTGAGTCTGGTTTAATTTGCAGAAGGGTTTCACGCCATTGTTGTAACATTGGTTCCCAGCAAGGGGGAGGCCGAGGGTCATGAGGTGTTGATGTATTTCACAGGGGAGCTCAGAGTTGGTCCATCAGTTTGGTTTTCA
The DNA here is from genome assembly GCF_004010195.1 of Chiloscyllium plagiosum. Classification (NCBI taxonomy): domain Eukaryota; kingdom Metazoa; phylum Chordata; class Chondrichthyes; order Orectolobiformes; family Hemiscylliidae; genus Chiloscyllium; species Chiloscyllium plagiosum. Next base: position 45,576 of record NW_025214701.1, on the reverse strand, counting down.
CTGTGAAGCTGACTCCGTCGATGGAGGCCTCTTCTTCGGCCTTGACTTCCTAGAGAAATGTGCCGCCGTCACTTTGCTCTCTGAGCTGAGATCTCCTTCCCCTGCCTCCGGCCACGTTTCACTCACGGTTGTATCATAGCGTCGGTGTTCCTGGGGAATAATGGCGGTATGGCGTTCCAGTCTGTCGCTGGTGGGACTTTCCATAATGAGTCTTGATGTTCCATGTCCCAACTCCATCCTCAGGGTGTGAAAGATGCGTGTTTCGCATATTTAACTTGGGGACATCATTACAAATCAGCTACCACACGATCTTAGCTGCACAAGGTGTTGGCACAGTGGCGAGGGATGGGTCTAAGATAACTTCAGAGCAGGAACTGCTGTTTGAACTCAGATTGCCTGCTTTGCCAGTGCAGATTCACAGTTCAGCGCGGTGGGAGTGGGAGGACAGAGGTGAGGAGAGTGGGAGGAAGGGGAGAGGACGAGAAGGAAAGCACAGCGACTGCCATTGTACTTGTCGAGTGCTGGTCACATCCATTTTCACGCTCACTGTGTGATCCACTCTCCCGCTCACTCCGTTGACCCCCCAGTAACGGATACTGGGATGGTGATTTAGATTGCAAACCCACTGGGTCGAGGATTGGCCGCTGCACTCGGTCTCTGTTGGTTCCTTCGGGGGGCTGTTACGGCGTGCTGTTCCAGCAATAAAGTTTCAACTTTGATCTCCAGCATCTGCAGACCTCACTTTCTCCTTGATGATTTAGATTGCAAACCCACGGGGTCGAGGATTGGCCGCTGCACTCGGTCTCTGTTGGTTCCTTTAGATTAAGCCCCAAGATGAAAAACCAGAACGAATTTCAATCTTATGTCTTTGACGACATCAAACCAAAGAAACGATCCGTTGCTCGGGCTGTAAAGTAGCTGGCATTTTGAAAGATAATCAGAGGGAGCGTCCAATTACATTGAGAGACAGCAGGTCAAAAAAAATTCTCTGTCAAAGATACCTTTTTCATATGAAACAGCTTTGCAGCAAAAGACCGATAACAACCCAGGAACATCTGGCAGTGCATAGAAGACCGACAATGATGACAGCCTCTGAGTAGCTTTGAAAATTCAGTTGCTTTAAATTGATTGGGAACTTTTAATGTTAGAGAGTGGACGGTTGATAACGTTTAAGAGAAACGAGACTTGTAAGTAGCTGTTGTTTAATATTCACTTTTAAAGTTAAAGAATACAATTGATATTTATTCTCTAAACAGTGGAATTTGGGTAGTTCTTGACACTCATACTTTCACAGATTACGAGGAGAGTTGAGCTTTCTCTGTGAGTCTGGTTTAATTAGCAGAAGGGTTTCAAGCCATTGTTGTAACATTGGTTCCCAGCAAGGGGGAGGCCGAGGGCCATGAGGTGTTGATGTATTTCACAGGGGAGCTCAGAGTTGGTCCATCAGTTTGGTTTTCACTGTGAAGCTGACTCCGTGGATGGAGGCCTCTTCTTCGGCCTTGACTTCCTAGAGAAATGTGCCGCCGCCACTTTGCTCTCTGAGCTGAGATCTCCTTCCCCTGCCTCCGGCCAGGTTTCACTCACGGTTGTATCATAGCGTCGGTGTTCCTGGGGAATAATGGCGGTATGGCGTTCCAGTCTGTCGCTGGTGGGACTTTCCATAGTGAGTCCTGATGTTCCATGTCCCAACTCCATCCTCAGGGTGTGAAAGATGCGTGTTTGGCATATTTAACTTGGGGACACCATTACAAATCAGCTACCACACGATCTTAGCTGCACAAGGTGTTGGCACAGTGGCGAGGGATGGGTCGAAGATAACTTCAGAGCAGGAACTGCTGTTTGAACTCAGATTGCCTGCACTGCCAGTGCAGATTCACAGTTCAGCGCGGTGGGAGTGGGAGGACAGAGGTGAGGAGAGTGGGAGGAAGGGGAGAGGACGAGAAGGAAAGCACAGCGACTGCCATTGTACTTGTCGAGTGCTGGTCACAACCATTTTCACGCTCACTGTGTGATCCACTCTCCCGCTCACTCCGTTGACCCCCCAGTAACGGATACTGGGATGGTGATTTAGATTGCAAACCCACGGGGTCGAGGATTGGCCGCTGCACCTCGGTCTCTGTTGGTTCCTTCGGGGGGCTGTTACGGCTGATGCAGTAATCTAAATATCATCTTGGGCGATCACACATCAAGAGTGATCTCAAAGAGGAATTTGTAAAATGTTTCTTTCTGTCAGTGTTTCCTGGAACAAAACATTGTACAACTAGCTCGGAATGTATTTATCTCAGATAAGCATTGAATAAAGAGGCTGAGTAAAGAGTAATATCACAGTCAGAGATCTCCTGAGAAATTGAGATGAGATGGAATTCACATGGATTACGGAGTTTTTCACTGACCATTCATAGACCGTTATGTTAAACGCAGCTCCTGACATGTAACCACCCTTGCATAGACCGTAAAATAAACACAGCTCACCACACAAAAGTGACCATTCAGAGAACGTATGATTAAACACAGCTCCCCGTAGAAAAGTGACAATTCACAGACAGAAAAATTAAAAACAGCTCACCCATAAAAATCTGACTACTCAAAGACCCTGATATTAACATGATACCAACACAAAACTGACGATTCATAGACCACAATATTAATTAAAGTTCCCAGAACAACACTGACCCTTCATAGATTAATCATAATCGTAGCTCTCCGCCGAAAACTCATCGTAATATTAACGCAATGAACCCAGACAAAACTGACAATTCATATACAGTAATACTCAACACAACATTCAGAAGAAATGTCAACATTCATTGACTGTAATATTAAAAAAGGTCATCCACACAAAACTAATTATTCACAGACTGAAATATTAAGCACAGCTGCTGGCAGGAAACTAACCTTTCACAGTCTGTAGAGTAAACACAGCTCGCAACACAGATCTGAACGTTTAGCGACCATTTTAATAAACACAGCACCCCGGACAAAAGTGACAATTCATAGACACAAATATCGAACACAGCTCGAACGCACACAAACTGACCATACATTGACCACAAAATTAAACAAATCTCCCCACACAAAACTGCCCATTCATAGACCATAAAATTAAATACAGCTAACCATACAAAACTGATCATTCATAAATGTAATATTAAACACATTACTGACCATTCATGCAATATAACATTCATCACAACTCACCCACAAAATATTAACACTCAAAGACCCTATACAATACTGACGATTCACAGACAGTTCTATTGAACACAGCTCCCCACTCAAAACTGATCATTCATTGACTGTAATGTTAAACACAGACCCATCACAAAACTGTCGATTCTTAAACTGTAACATTAAACACAACTACCCATACAAAACTGACTGTTCATAGACCGTATTAAACGCAGCTTCGTAAAAAGAAACTGACCATTCAAAGACCCTTACTTTAAAATGACAACCCAAAAAGGGACATTCATACACCACAATAATAAACCCAACTCTCCACACAAACCTTGCCATTCAGAGACCATAATGTTAAAAACAACTCCACACATAAAACTGTCGATTCATAGAATGCAATATTAAATACAGCTCCCAATCAAAACTGACAATTGAAAGACTAATATTACTCATGGCATATCCAAACAAAAATGACCGTTCTTAGACGCTAATATTAAACACAGTTCACCCACACAGAATTGACAGTTCATAGTGCATAATATTAAAAACAGTTTCACACACACTTACACAATTCATTCACCATAATGTTGAACAGAGGTCCCCAAACAAAACTTACCATTTATTGATCGTAATATTAGACACAGCCCATGCATAGGCTGTAACATGAAACTTGGCTCCTGGCATACAACTGATCATTCATTAGACCGTAGAGTAAACGCAGCTCCCCATACAAAACTGACCACACAAACACACTAATATTGAACATACATCCTCGGGCAAAAGTGGCCATTCATTGAGCAAAGTATTAAACACATACCAAAGTAACAAACTGAACATTCAGAGGCTGTAATATTAATGGCAACGCAACACATTATTGTCCATTCATACTGTGTAATATTGAGCACGGCTATGTTCATGACACTGACGACTCGCGGATCTCAATATTAAACACAACTCACCCACACAAAATGGATCAATTGTAGACTGTACTATTAACCAAAGCTCTACGCTCAAAACTGACCATTCATAGACTAATATTAAACACAACTTCCTGCAGAGTACTGACCATTCCTAGACCAAATATTAAACACATCTCACTAACACAAAACTGACCATTCTTAGACCACAACATTAATCACAGCTCACTCACATATAAGTTACCTTTCAGAGACTAATATTAAACACAGCTGCCCCACACAAGAATTACCACTCATAGATTGTAATATTAAACACAGTTCACGAACACAAAAGTGACAATTCATACACCGTAATATTAAAAATAGCTTTGCACAAAAAAGATTAAACACGGTTCCCTGCACAAACTGACCATTCGCAGACCCTATATTAAACGCAGCTCACCCACAAAAACTGGCCATTTATAAGCGATGAGATTAAACACAGCAAACCATTGAAAACTCATCATTCGTTGACGATAATATTAATCAATGCCCACGCACAGAAAAGTGACAATTGAAAGACTGCAATATTAAACACGGCTCACCTACACAAAACTGACCATTCATAGACTGTAATATTGAACACAACTCCACACTCAAAACGGATGACTAATTGAAAGTAATATTAAACACAGCTCCCACACAAAACTGGCTTTTTATATACTGGAATATGGAACACAGCTCCCCACACAAAACTGACCAATCAATGACCGTAATGGTAAACGTAGCTCCCCAAGCATAACTGACCATGCATAGATCATAATATTAATCACAGCTTCAAACGCTAAAACTACCATTCATAAACTGTAACGTTAAACACAACTGACTTCACGACATTGACCAATTCGCGACTCCAACATGAAACACAGCTCACTCACACAAAACTGACCATTTATAGTGTGTAGCATTAAACACTGCTGACTTCGAGACACTCACCACTCGCAGACCGTTATATTAAATACAGGTCACCCACATAAAACTGGGCATTCATAGACCGTGACATTAAACACAGCTCCCGAAAGAAAAGTGACTATTCATATACCGCAATATTAAACACACCTGCCCCACACAAAACTGACCATTGGCAGACTGTAATGATGGAGGAGAAAGTGAGGTCTGCAGATGCTGGAGATCAAAGTTGAAATTTCATTGCTGGAACAGCACAGCAGGTCAGGCAGCATCCAGGGAACAGGAGATTCGACGACTGTAATGATAAACACAGCTCCCCTCTGAAAACTGGCCATTCATTGACTAAAATGAAATACGGTTCCATTCACAAAATGAGCCATTCCTGGACCATATATTTAAACACAGTTCCTGGCATGAAACTGCCTACTCATACACCATAATGCTAAACGCAGCTCACCCATACAAAACCGACCATTGGTTGACCAGAATATTAAATACAGT
>NW_025214701.1:26615-36355 GCF_004010195.1 Chiloscyllium plagiosum | reverse complement strand
AAAACAGAACTGACCTCGTAATCCACTGAAAACTTCATAAAACTGCACCGTATAGAATACATGTCCACCGTTAACATCGCCAAGTCAGGATGGTGATAAAGTAATTCCTTTTGGCCAGGAAGAATGCAGCTCCAAAAACTCGACAAGCCTGACACCACCCAGACAAAGCAGCCCCGTACTTGACACCTCATTCATTAAATTCAAGATTCACTCACATCAGTTCATCACACAGTGACAGCAGTGTGTACCATGCAACGGATGCAACGATTCAACAAGAGTCTTTCAGAAACACTTTACACATTCAAACGCACTGCACGTGGGAAGGGAAAAGGTAGCATGTGTATGTTACTCGCAGCATTTTCAACTACCGCTCCAAGCCACGCTCAATCCTCCTAGCACTGTGGTTGCCCCTATCACAAAAGGATTGCTTTGAGTCAGCAAGGCAGCTCACCACCACCTCCAGCGGACAAACAAAGAAGGGAAATATTTTTATTAATTCACTGTGGGACAATGGCCTGTGTGTATTTTTATTTCCTCGTTGTCGTTGAGATGGTGGTGCTGAGCTGCTTTGTAGAACTGCTGCAGTCAAGGCGAGACGTCATGGTGATTGTTGGTTTCCTGAGTCATTTGACCGGGCAGGTGAGGTTCAACTGCATTGTTGTGGATCTGGAGTTACACCGAGGCCAGACCATGTGTGGAGGTAGATTTCCTTCCTTTCTTTTGACTGAGACAGATGCAGTTTTCTGACAATCGGTAATGTGTTTATCAGTATGTTCTCAATTCATTTTCTTTTTGTGGAATTCAATTTCCACAATGTGCCGTGGTGGGATTTAAGCCAGTCTCTTAAGAACGTTAGATTCGAGAAGCAATACTACTTCGAGGCCATTACTTCCCCGGATAATGGTGTATCCTGTAATGTCTACTGCCCAGGAGTGAATAAAATACAAACCTCACTGAGACTATCCAAGTTCCCAGTAAGTGATCGAATCCTTCATCGGACCCACGTTTCTGTTGTGTTTTGTATCATCAACAAACACTAAAGTGGAGTCACGAGTAGACAGGACCGTAAAGAATGCAGTTGGCATGCTAGAGTTCGCCTATCAGAGCATTGAGCATTGGGGATGGGATAAGTGATCGAATCCTTCATCGGACCCACGTTTCTGTTGAGTTTTGTATCATCAACAAACACTAAAGTGGAGTCACGAGTAGACAGGACCGTAAAGAATGCACTTGGCATGCTAGAGTTCGCCTATCAGAGCATTGAGCATTGGGATTGGGACGTCTTACTGAAGCTGTACAATACGTTGTTGAGGACACATTTAGCTTACTGTGTACAGTTCTCGTCGCTCCACCAAAGAAAGGATATTATAAAACTCGAAAGAGTGCAGAATAGATCTACTAGGATGTGAGCTGTACTGGAAGAGTTGAGTTACAAAGGGAGGTTGGGTCGGCTGAAACATTTTTCCCTGCAGCAAAGGAGATTAAGGATTGATTTTATAAGATATACAAAATCATGGGAGGCATAGATCAGTTCAATTCTAGACAGCTTTTCCCCATGGTAGGGGAGACAACAACTCGAGGGAAAAGGTTTAAGGTGAGAGCGAGAGATACAGATCAGTCCAGAGGGGCAATTTTCTTCACACAGAGTGTGATCATAGTCTGGAACGTGCAGCTGGAATTAGTGGTGGAAGTAACTACTATTTTGTCATTTAAGATACATTTAGACAGGTATGTGGAGAGGATATGCACGGACGGATATGGACCAAATGCAGGTAAACGGGATTGATTTATATTGTGAAAAATGGACGGCAAAGGAAAGTCGGACCAAAGGGCCTGTTTCTATGCTTCAGACGTCTCTGTCTCTATGATGGATGTAGAACGGGCTGCATGGGGTGGAGCAGGTTAGAGATAGCAAGGTACATAGAGCTGGAATTGATAATGCTGAATATACAAATGTATTAGATTTTCCTAACCTCTCCTTAAATCATATGCCCTCCAATTCAGGCAGTATCCTGGAAAAGCTCTTCTGCATTCTCTTCAAAGCCTTCTCAACCTTGCAATAATGTGATGACCAGAAATAAATGCAATAATCTCAGGGCAGCCAAACCAAAGTTCATAAAACTGCAAAATTAAATCCTGACTTAATTGACATCCTTACCTGGTCTGCTTTATGCTGGCTTGACGAGTAAATGCCCTCAGAAATTGCTTACATAGACCATAGAACATTACAGCGCAGTACACTACCTACGGCCCTCGATGTTGCGCCGACCTGTCATACCAATCTGAAGCCCATCTAACCTACACTATTTCATGTACATCCATATGCTTGTCCAATGACGACTTAAATGCACTTAAAGTTGGCTAATCTACTGCCGTTGCAGGCAAAGCATTCCATACCATTACTACTCTGAGTAAAGAAACTACCTCTGACATCTGTCCGATGTCCATCACCCCTCACATTAAAGCTATGCACCCTCGTGCTCGCCGTCACAATTCTTGGAAAAAGGCTCTCCCTGTCCACCCTAACTAACCCTCTGATTATCTTATATGTCTCTATTAAGTCACCTCTCAACCTTCTCCTCCCTAACGAGAAAGGCCTCAAGTCCCTCAGCCTTTCCTCGTAAGACCTACCCACCATACCAGGCAACATCCTACTAAATCTCCTCTGCACCCTTTCCAAAACTTGCACATCTTTCTTATAATGTGGTGACCAGAACTGTACACAATACACCAAGTGTGGCCATATCAGAGTTTTGTACAGCTGTAGCATACCCTCCTGGTTCTGGAACGCAATCACTCGATTAATAAAAGCTAAAACACTGTATGCCTTCTTAACAGCCCTGTCAACCTGGGTGGCAACTTTCAAGGATCTGTGTACCTGGACACCGAGAGCTCTCTGCTCATCTGTACGACCAAGAATCTTACCATTAGCCCAATACTTTGCATTCCAGTTACTCCGACCAAAGTGAATCACCTCACACTTGTCCGCATTAAACTCCATTTGCCACCTCTCAGCCCAGCTCTGCAGCTTATCTCTGTCTCTCTGTAACCTGCAACATCCTTCGTCACTATTCACAACTCCACCGACCTTAGTGCCGTCGGCAAATTTACTAACACACCCTTCTACGCCCTCATCCAGGTCGTTTATAAAAATGACGAACAGCAGTGGACCCAACAACGACACTTGCGGTACACCAATGGTAACTGGACTCCAGAATGAACATTTCCCATCAACTACCACCCTCTGTCTTTTTTCAGCAAGCCAATTACTGATCCAAACTGCTATATCTCCCACAATCCCATTCCCCCGCATTTTGTACAATAGCCTACTGTGGGGAAGATTATCGAACGCTTTGCTGATATCCATATACACCACATCAACCGGTTTACTTTCATCTACCTGTTTGGTCACATTTGCTTTAATGTCATACCTTGATATAAACCTGTGACAAAACAGTATTCAATAATCCCAGGAGTAATTACAGACAGGCAGTAAATGTGTCTCTGATCGAACAGTACTCACATTCTGAGAACAAAGTTAAAAATCACACAACACCAGGTTATAGTCCAACAGGTTTAATTGGAAGCACACGAGCTTTCGGACCGACGTTCCTTCATCAGGTGATTGTGGAGGGCTCGATCGTAACACAGAATTTAGAGCAAAAATTTAGTGTGATGTAACTGAAATTATACATTGAAAAACTGGTTGACTGTTAATCCTTTCATCTGTTAGAATGCAGTGATAGTTTCACTTCTTTCATGTGTAAATCACAAACCTTTTTGTTAAAAGTTGCATTCTCGGGTTAGCTGTTAACAATGGTGATAGCTAGACAATGTGTTGAACGTGTTGGCCCCCTGTGTTCTCTGTCTATGCCATGATATTTAGGTTGATTCTCATCTAAAAAGTGAGATAACCGAGTTTTACATAAATTCATGCAGTTTTTGAGCTCAGAGTTCCACATGAATGCATTCTGAGAATAGGTTGAGAGGAATAATAGTTTCTGGTTACTGATCCTGTTTGAGAATGGTGAAACAGTTTCTCTTGTGGATGTAGCATCAAACTGAAGTGCTGCTACTCCCACTCATTTCCAATTCACCGAGAGTCCAGTTGGATTTTTTTTTGTCATGGGAAACATTTCAACGGCCAGCCATGACACCGTGACCATCGCCACCCCAACCCACCCGTGGAAATGAGATGTTACGACTTTAGGAAACAGGCCTCCTGATTCCTTTCTGGGATATTCGTCACAAAGGAGAGACTCTCTGTCAAGGTGGAAATCTGGACTTTCATTCGATCAGATGTGGATCACAACCAGTTACTTCCATATTCCGTCTCCACTCCCCCCCGCCCCTCCCCCGCCCCCGAAAATGCTTATGGCATTTCACTGACCAACTAAAACAGGATCCATTTCTCCAACCTGTTCGTCAATGCCCAGTTCAGAACAGTTTGTGCAGTCAGAGGGAATTAATATCAGGATATTGAGGGTTATGCAATTAGATGTCTCGGAATCCATAGCATGGAAAGAGGCCCATTCGCTCAAGGTGTCCATACTGATCATTTTTCACAATATAAACTGGTCCCATTTTCCATGATTTAGTCCATGTCCCTCCACTCCTATCCATACACATGCTGCAATTCTTCTTAAGTAAGAAAACTGTATTCACTTTCACCAATACCTCTCGCAGCCTGTTCCAGACCCTCACGACCCTGTACATGAAAACAGTTATCACCAACCCATTTTTATTTTTCCCTCTCACCTTCAACCTATGCCGTCTGGAATTAGACTCCGCTATCACGCTGGCTATCAAAATTGTCTATGCCTCTCATGACTGACAAGATACACAAACTTTAAATCAGAAATTTTCAGATTTGGGTAATTATCGCTCTGTTGCAAACGTACAATTTTACCAAATCTAGGAAATATGTCTCCAATGAAAGAAAAAAAAATCTAGGCCCATTCCTACATCCTGTAGAATGCAGTAAATAGGAACCATCGGCCCTCTGAGCCTGGTTTGCTGTTCAGTGTGAATGTGTCTGCTCCCCGATTTAAACTCTACTTCCCTGTCTTTTCCTCTTATGTCTACGTTCTCAGAAAGACTAACAATGTTTGTCCCGGCCTGAAATGTATTCAGTAAAGCAGAAAACGTAACCAACACAGAAAATGTTAGGAGAGCTATTATGTCGACAAAGTTTGTCCAGAGAGAATCAGATTTAACATTTCAAGTTCGGAGTGATTTCTTTCGAACTGTGTTTATGTGTTCACACTTCAGTTACGAGTGTATGGGAGGAGCTGGATTGTGTCTGGGGAATGTGGTTTGGTACAGAGCAAGACATATTGGGAATGGAAAGGGGAAAGTTACGATGTTGGAGAGAGTGGGATGTGTTGAAGGATAAAGGGTGAATATACAAACACATCAATAGGGAAGAGTAAGAATGCCATTCAGCTACACAAATTATCCATATCATTCAATGAGAATGGCTAATGATTTTGAGCTTTGATCTCCAAACCCATATCCACTTTGTTTCGTCAACTGTCTAACTCTACCTTAAACATTTTCAATGTACTCCACTCCACCAACTTCTGAAAAATCAAATTCCAAACACATCTGCAATCTGTTCCTATAGGAATGGCCGTGAACTCATTCTCAACGTATTCTGCTCGCAATGGCCTTTCAACGCATCTCCATTCTCTTCTCCCAGCAACTTCCTGTGAACCCATTCTCACTGTGTTCTCCTTGTGAAGGTCTGTGCACCCATCGTACGATTCTTTCATTGGAAAGGCCTCTAAACCCATCCCACTGTGTTGTCCTAGCAACAGCCTTTGGCCACATCCCCCATCTACTCCCGTAACAACAGCCTGTGAACTGATTCTCACTCTCTTCACCAAGCAAAGACCTGTGAACCCACCGCTATTTTATTGCCTTAGCAACAGCCTGTAAAAGCATCCTCACTGTTCTCTTTTCAATGGCCTCTCATTCCAGCCACACGCTGTTCCCTTCACAAACACCGATGACTCAATCCCAACTCTCCGCTCTAAGCAACGGCCTGTGAACACACCCCAACTCTGTTTCCCTTTCAACACACTGATGCTATATCAACGTTGTTCTCCAAGGAACCCATTCCCACTTTACTCCCCAAGCAACTGACAAAGCCACATCCCAACTCAGTTGTCATAGAAACGTCAGTGAACCCATCCTCACTCTCCTCTCCCAGGAAGGGCCTGTTGCCCCATTCTCACACTTTTCCACTGGTTACAGCCTGCGACACCAACACCACACCTTTCAGCTATCAACGGCCATTAACACAATCCCCGTTGTGTTCCCCTAGCAATGGACTGCGCAAGTATTCTCATTCTGTGCTTTTAGAAACGGCCTCAATACCATTTTCATGCTGTTCACCGAGCAATGGCCTTTGAACGCAACCTCACTATGATCTCCTAGCGTCCCGAGTGGTGGGAGCGTTTGTGGGGGCTGAGCGTGATTGTGTGTAAGTGTGCAATAGAGATAACAGGACAGTGAATCAGTGTCCGGGGGAGTAGTGAGGCAAATACAGGAATGTGGGCAGGATAGGTGAGGCAATGTGCGGGGAAGTCAGGATACTGGTTGAGGGTATGTGGGGCAGTGAGCTTGTCAAGTGTGTGGGCGAGTTTGTGGAGGCGTGAGCGCGATGGTTTTATAGTGTATTAGGTAGTGAGATTAACGGTGGTCGAGGAGGCAGAGGAGTGAGCGTGACAGTGGGTGTGAAGTTGACAGTGGGAGGAGTGTGTGGGGGACTGAGCGGAACAGTTGGGAGTGTTGGGGGGAGTGACTGTTGCGGTGGTAGCATATGCAGTGAAGTGAGCGTGATGGTGGGCGCAATTGCGATGGTCTGAGGGTGATGGTGAGGGGGTGTGGCGGGAGTGAGCGTGACAGTGGTAGAGAGTGCGAGGGAGTGTGCATGGCAGTGGCAGAGTGTGTGGGTGAGGGAGCGTGATGGTGTGGGATTGTGTGGGGGAGTAAGGGCGACGGTCAGGAGTGTGTCAGGGAGTGAAGTTGATGTTGGAGAGTCTGCGGGGAGGTTAGTGAAATGGAAGGGTGTGTGCGAGGGAGTGAGTGAGATGGTGGTTTTGTTAAAGGGGAGAAACAGTTTCGGCCCAACGTCCAGGTTGACAGAAGGGGAGAGAACGAACGTCGAACTCAGGTGTTGGGTTTAAGTTACTCTATACTTGCTTTCACTTCTGATGATCTGCACGCTGCCCCATTCTACTTCACTTTCTCTCTCTTGCACTATTTGCATCTCCCAATATCTCTCTCACTGTCTTAAGTCACGCTTGTGTTTCATTACAGGGTGATGAGTGGACAGGTGTTTGCTCGGAGAGCACAGTGTGTATTGGCACCACTATCCATTGCTCATGGAATAGAGTGGAGATGGGATCACAGGCCATTGCTCAGCCTACAGAGTGGAATTGGGTCACCAGCTAAGGTAACAGACTGGGTATATGGTCACAAGCCGTGTCTAGAGCCACAGGTACAGTTTGAAGTTACAGGTCATTGCTCGGAGAACAGAGCAGGGACAAGTTCACACACCGTTGCTCAGGAAGAGTGTTGGAATAGGATCACAGGCTTTTTGTCGGGAAATGGAGTGTGTATGGGTAATAACTCGGTGCAAGGGGAATAGTTTGGGTATGGATTCAGAGTCTGTTACAAGGAGTGCCGGGTTGGGATTTGGTAACAGGCTTTGCTTGTGGAACACATTAGTAATGTGTTCCACAAGCAAAGCCTGTTACCAAATCCCAACCCGGCACTCCTTGTAACAGACTGTGAATCCATACCCAACATTAGTAATGTGTTCACTGTATGTTGCAAGTTCAGCAGCGTGTGGATGGGTTCGGACGCCGTTGGGACTGGGACAAAGTCGGGAATGCTACAGAGACCGTTACTTTGGGAATAGAGTAGAGATAGATTGTCATACCGTTGCTGGGAGAACGGTGTTGGGGTGGGTTCTAACGCCTTTCCAATTAGAAGAGAGAGGGAATGGGTTGAAGGGCCGTTGCTAGGTAAACAGAATGCGGAAGGTGTCACGGGCTATGGCAAGGGAACAGACCAGGGATGGGTTCACAGGCTATTGCGAGGAGAACAGATTGGGGATGGTATCAGATTCCATTGCTTGGACAACAGATTGGTGAAGCGTTCACCGGCGTTTGCTTGGGGAACAAGTTGGGGATTGTGTCACGAGCGTTTGTGAGGAGAACAGTTGGGGATTGGGTCACAGGACGTTGCTACGGAAGCAGACTGGTGATGGATGCACAGGTGCTTTAGACAACAAATTGCTGATGAGTTGAAAGGCTGTTGCCAGTAGTAAAGAGTCGGAACGGGATCACAGGTAGTTGCTCGGAGAACAGAGCAATGACAGTCATGGGCAGTTGCTAGGAGAACAGTGTGGTGATGGAGTAAGAGGATGTCCCAAGGGGCACACTGTGGCGATGTGTTCAGAGGCCGCAACGAGGACAAAAGAGTGGGGATGGGGACACAGACATTTGCTACGGGAACAGAGCGAAGATTGGGTCACTGGCTCGTGCTAGGACAACAGAGTGGGGATGGGTTCAGAGACCGTTTCTGGTAGGACAGAGTGAGGATGCTATCGCAGTCCATTGTTTGGGAAACAGAGTGAGGATGAGTTCACAGGTGCTTGCTCGGGGAACAGAGTGAGGATGGGGTCACTGGCGATTGCTACGAGAATAGAGCAGGAATCGGGTCACATGACGTGGCTGGAAGAAACGAGTAAAGGGATTGAGGATGGGATTAGCGGCCATTGTTACAAGAATAAAGTGCAGATTCTTGCTCAGATCGCTTCTAGGGGAATAAAGTGGTGATGACTTCAGAGGTCATTGCTTCAATAACAGATTGGGGATGTTTCATCAGTCATCGTTCGTGAGACAGTGTGGGAATGGAGTCACTGGCTATTGTTAGGAGTACAGAGTTGGGATGCGTTGACCGGTCGTGAATACTGGAGCAAACAAATACTGCGGATGCCTTTACAGGTCCTTGCGTGGAAAACAGAGCAGAGACAGAATCAAATGCTGTTGCTCAGGAATCAAGGTGTCAATGGGTTCACAGGCTGTTGTTGGGAACATAGAGTTAGGACCTATTACAGGCCTTTGCTCAGAGAACAGACACTCTCACCATCAAGCCTACTCCCCCACCTTGACGCTCACTCCCCCTCACTCTCCCCAACTGTCAACATCAATCCATCACAAACTTCTCAACCATTACGCTTTGCTGTTGTCACATCCACTGCGTCAGTCATTTCCCAACATATTACCCAACGTCATGCTCACTCATGCACAAAATACCAATATCAATCTCACGGCACCACAAACGTCCCCGCTGTCACGCTGATACTATCACACACTCCCCTGTCAACAAACTCATTCCTCTACAGTCCTACACCGTCGCACTCACTACCCTATGCACACTCCAACTATTAGACTCAGATCCCTATGCACTCCCACACTGACTCTCCCGCATAGCCCTCCGTTGGCACACTCACTCCCTCACAACATTCCCCACTGACACGTTTGCTAACCCTCATGCAAACCCATCGTCATGCTCAGTCTCCTGTGCACACAATCGCCATCGTGCTCACTCCCCTGCTTGCACCCCAACTGCCAGGCGCCCTCCCCCTCACTCTCACTCAAAATTGCACACACTCCCCTGCACACTCCCACACCATCACACTCACTTCCCCACACGCTGCCTCA
>NW_025214701.1:20044-23497 GCF_004010195.1 Chiloscyllium plagiosum | reverse complement strand
CCATTGCTGAAACACTGAACTGAAATGAGAAAACCCCGGATGGATTGATTAATGAGGGAATTTGATGGATGGATGGATTTGGGTGAAGGGATATTTCAGCACATTCTTCAGCTGCTGCCTGAACTTAGTCTGGGTCACGGCATAAATCGCGGTATTTGTGCAGCAACTGAGGAGCTGCAGCATGAAGCCGAATTCCCGAACAACGGGATGGATATATGCAGGAGAATCCGCAATAAACCGCATCCGGTACCATATAGAAAACGCCATTAACATTGACCATAACAGGATGAAATTGGCCGAGATCACAAATAGTAAAATGATGGATTTTTTTCGGTTTCTCATTTCTGTGTCACATTGAACGTCCCCTTTAGTGTGAGCTCGGAGTCTCCTGCGGGCTCTGCTGGTCACTAAAACATGTCTGACGGTGAAAACATTGAGCAACAGAATCAGGAGAAAAGGGAGAGCTGGAGTTAAAATGTTGTGGAGGAACTCTATTGTGCCCCACACACTGGAGTATACAACATCATCTGTTATATCACAAAACCAGGGGACGTTCCTCAGTGTATACCGAGCTGAGAGCATAAAATACCAGAAAATGTTCTTTAAAAAGCTCAGAACAGTCACTGCTCCCAGAACCACAACCGCCGTTTCCACACTGCAATATTTACTTTTCAGCTTCTGGCAACAGATGGCCACAAACCGATCAAAGGTGAAAGTGACGGTAAACCAGACAGAACAGTCAGTGGCTGCATAAAGCAGGACAGCGTGGATATTACAAACTGGGATGGACTTTAGGAAATAAAGCTGCTCCCGATAAACAATGGGAATGTGTCTCAGTATCAGGTCGAAGATAATGACCAGTAGATCAGCTACTGCCATGGCCCCGAGGTAACGCCTGACACATGGAGACAAACCACAATCTGTACAAAGCAGGATGTAGACCGTCACTATGTTAACTGTGAGGAAGGAAACGAAACAAATTATACATCAGCCCGGAGGAACATGTAACAGTTTTATTGAGGAACCAGTGACATTTTTAAATGTGTCAATTTATTCAGAGATTTATTAAATTAATTGCAGCCGAAATAACAAATGGGAAAGTCTGAATTATTAACAAAATGCGTCATAAAACAAAAGAACCCCCCGTTTCCCAAATAGACACATCCATCATAACTGATTTGTTTCCGAACGTTATCACTCGAGAGCAGGCACACGTCACACTAGATCACTCGGGAGCAGGCACACGTCACACTAGATCACTCGAGAGCTGGCACACGTCACTTCTATACAGGTCGTAATATAGAGGCTGAAAACGTTGCTGTTCTGAAGGATTCTCTACCAGTTCCTTGAAAAAGAACGGGGAAAGGAACTTTCTGTCTTTTGCCTTAAATAGTGGTCAATCATCTGTAGTGAAGAAATGTAAATGCAGGGAAAACAATACGGTTCGCACAATATCTCGGTCATTTAATGTAAGATCCTCTTTTACAATCAGACAGCTATCATCCCTTATTCTGGAGTCTCCCCATCCCCATTTCAGTATTACATAATATTTCCAGCTGTAAAATGTTCTGGATATTCAGTTCCCCAACTCGGTCACTCTGTCACCAGGTCTGTCTAAAGCCATTAAATCATATCTATTTCTTACAACGTACGCACTGAATTCCTTTATGTTTTCAGAATACAATCTATATTCCTATAGATTGCCATTGAATCAGCTTTTTAACCCATTATTCCCTGATCCATTGTCACTTTTATTCCTCATATTGACTCGACAAGAAGCAGTCTGACGTCGTCGGACACACAGAATCAGACCTGGTAGGTCATGTTTCATATACCATCCCTGTGCATATCGTGTCCCATCGGCAGGACAGATTACCCGGTGATATGCAGTCAGGAATGGAGTTACCCTGCAATTGCTCAACAAAGATTCCAGAAATCGAGAAATCACACTTCAAAGATGTTCAAGATTTTCGACATCTACTTCCATGCAAACCACCCCTTGGTAATAACTCAGTTCCTCTCGATTTTGAAAACATATCGGAAGGAACACTGAGGATGAAAAGGAAACAGACGTACTTTGGGTGTGGTACTTCACTGCCCATCACCAGAAGTGTCTCCACAGGCCCACCACAAACTGAACAGGGCAAGGACACAAATACACAGCAGCCAGACTGTGGGAAGTGATGGGTGAATCAACAAGAGAATCTCATTCTCAACAAACTACTTGTCACCGGTATATCTGTCGTCACAATATTGGTTGGTGCACCCGGCACACAGTCTTGGTGCAGGGTAAGTCTCAGCCTTATATTGAAGATACTGCCGACTATGTTATGTGGCAGTAGCTCTTGTGAAGTCGGACAAATGGAAAAAGCAAATGGAAACTGGGCATGCACGAGGCATTCTAGGCTATCACCAGCTGCAGCATTAATGGTCTTCCATCCACCATAACATCGGAAGAGGGCTGTTCACTGATGGTTCCAAAATGATCAGCACCATTCACTACTCCACCTATACTGGAGCAATCTATTCAACCCATCAAGAGACTTAAACCGAAACAGAATTAGGCCATTCAGCCAGTCCAGGCTATTGCTCAGCAATTAGAGCAGATCCTATAATCTCTCCTGCCTGTTACACAGGAAATGGAAGGGAACATTCAGCCTTTGAAAGCTGCTACACAGGAAAACGGGGAGGACTACTTACTAAGCCCGAAGCAAGGTTAATATAGAGATAGAAAATGAAAATGTTGGCGATGAAGATACAGAGATACTTGCATCTCGACTAGAAGAGATTGAGGTTCACATGGAAGAGGTATTAGAAATACTGCAGAGTGTGAAAATAGACAAGTCCCCTGGGCCGGATGGGATCTATCCTATGATCCTATGGGAAGCAAGGGAATAGATTGCCGAGCCTTTGGCATTGATCTTCAAATCATCATTGTCTACAGGAATTGTGCCTGAGGACTGGAGGATAGCAAATGTGGTTCCCTTGTTCATAAGGTGTAGTAGAGACAACCCTGGTAATCACAGACCAGTGAGTCTCACTTCAGTTATTGGCAAAGTGTTGGAAAAGGTTATAAGAGATAGGAAATATAACCATCTAGAAAAGAATAATCTATTAGGGACAGTCAGCACGGTTTTGTGAAGGGTAGGTCGTGCCTAACGAATCTTATTGACTTTTTTGACAAAGTGACCAAACAGGTAGATGAGAGTAAACCGATTGATGTGGTGTATATGGATTTCAGCAAGGCGTTCGATAAGGATCGCCATAGTAGGCTATTATACAAAATGCAGAGGAATGGTATTGTGGGAGTCATAGCAGTTTGGATCAGTAATAAGACCATAAGACCATAAGACATAGGAGTGGAAGTAAGGCCATTCGGCCCATCGAGTCCACTCCGCCATTCAATCATGGCTGATGCGCATTTCAGCTCCACTTACCAGCATTCTCCCCGTA
>NW_025214701.1:14756-19812 GCF_004010195.1 Chiloscyllium plagiosum | reverse complement strand
ATTGCCAGTATGTCCTTCCTGAGGTGTGGGGACCAAAACTGGACACAGTACTCCAAATGGGGCCTAACCAGAGCTTTATAAAGTCTTAGTAGTACATCTCTGTTTTTATATTCCAACCCTCTTGAGATAAGAGACAACATTGCATTCGCTTTCTTAATCATGGACTCAACCTGCATGTTTACCTTTAGAGAATCCTCGACTAGCACTCCCAGATCCCTTTGTGCTTTGGCTTTATTAATTTTCTCACCATTTAGAAAGTAGTCTATGCTTTTATTCTTTTTGCCAAAGTGCAAGACCTCGCACTTGCTCACGTTAAATTCCATCAGCCATTTCCTGGACCACTCTCCCAACCTGTCAAGATCCTTCTGCAGCCTCCCCACTTCCTCAGTACTACCTGCCTGTCCACCTAACTTTGTATCATCGGCAAACTTCGCTAGAATGCCCCCGGTTCCCTCATCCAAATCGTTAATATATAATGCAAACAGCTGTGGCCCCAGCACCGAACCCTGCGGGACACCGCTCGTCACCGGCTGCCATTCTGAAAAAGAACCTTTTATCCCAACTCTCTGCCTTCTGTTAGACAGCCAATCCTCAATCCATCCCAGCAGCTCACCTCGAACACCAAGGGCCCTCACCTTGCTCAGCAGCCTCCCATGTGGCACCTTATCAAAGGCCTTTTGAAAGTCTAGATAGACCACATCCACTGGGTTTCCCTGGTCTAACCTACTTGTTACCTATTCAAAAATTGGCTTGCTGAAAGGAAACAGAGGGTTGTAGTTGGTGGAACATGTTCATCTTAGTGTCCAGTTACTAGCGGCATACCGCAAGTGTCGGTGTTGGGTCCACTGCTGTTCGTCATTTTTATAAATGACCTGGATGAGGGCTTAGAAGGGTGCGTCAGTAAATTTGCGGACGACACTAAGGTCGGCGGAATTGTGGATAGTGACGAAGGATGTAGTAGGTTGCAGAGAGATATAGATAGGATGCAGAGCTGGGCTGAGAGGTGGCAAATGGAGTTTAATGTGGACAAGTATGAGGTGATACACTTTGGACGGAGTAATTGGAATGCAAAGTACTGGGCTAATGGTAAGATTATTGGGAGTGCAGATGAGCAGAGAGACCTCGGTGTCCATTTACACAGATCCCTGAAAGTTGCCACCCAGATTGACAGGGTTGTTAAGAAGGCATACAGTGCTTTTGCCTTTATTAATAGAGGGATTGAGTTCCGGAACCAGGAGGTTATGCTGCAGCTGTACAAAGCTCTGATACGGCCACACTTGGAGTATTGTGTACAGTTCTGGTGACCGCAATATAAGAAGGATGTGGAAGCCTTGGAAAGGGTGCAGAGGATATTTACTAGGATGTTGCCTGGTATGGAAGGAATGTCTTACGAGGAAAGGCTGAGGAATGTCTTACGAGGAAAGGGTATGGAATGCTTTGCCTGCATCGATAGTAAATTCGCCAAGTTTAAGTGCATTGAAGTCGTCATTGGACAGGCAAATGGACGTACATGGAATAGTGTAATTGGGATGGGCTTCAGATTGGTATGACAGGGCGGCGCAACATCGCGGGCCGAAGGACCTGCACTGCGCTGTAATATTCTATGTTCTATAATTTAGTCTTTAGCAACTTAACATAAACTAACGCCTGAGGAGGCAAAGTGATCAGCCCTAGGGTCATAACTATTTGCAATCTTTCTCAAAGGTTTCGATAACTGCAGCAAAAGTATTCAAAATAAATTCGTCAATGACGCTAAAATAGGTAGGAAATGAACTTGACAACAAGAGGTAGAGAGACGGTAGTCAATAAGCAATGGACAGTAATTTCACAGTTGTGATGTTACGTAGGTAACTATGAACCTTTGAATATTTCAGGAAGTCTAAAAGGCTGCAGGTTATATCAACGGAAAAATTACGGGATTTAGTGATACAGTGTGCACTGGAGGGTTCACTCTGGCACGTTCCGACATTGCAAGTTTTGCTCCATGATGGTCTGCTCCCTGATGCTCCCCGCGGCCATATTACACGCAGTGCACGAAGAATATTTTGATGTGGTTGGTTGGCAGTGGAGAGCTGTGAGGGCGAGCGTATTTTGAATCGTCTTTCTAAGGGATGGCTTTTATCCAGGAGGCCATTCTTTTTTTCTTTGTGGAGACCCGAAGATGATGGGAACGGCTGACTGTTTCTGAACAAAGAGGCTGTGGTAGCTGGGTATTCAGTAACATGATGCACTGCGCAAGGTTACACTACAACAGTAATGGACAGACAAAGAGTTCAATCGCAAGAATTAGACCATGAAATAAACGCATTGCCAGATCAACTGACACAGTTACTTATATCACGTTATCAATTTACCTCGCAGAACTAGCACAGATACCATAAACTGAGAGGAGACATCTGTTCAGCGTAGAGCATTATGTAGACCAAACTCTACTCTGTCCAACCAAGCAATTTGCTCAGAATCCAACACTGTGCAGACAACACCAGTGCATAGTTCTCCCAACTCGGTCTAGATATCAGTCCAGCACGGGGCACTATGCATACAAAAGCAGTACGCTCATTTAGCAGGGCGACATATCTGTCCAGTACCGGGAGCAGTGCAGACCACAGCGGTAGAATTGCATCCAGACCGCTGTGAGTGAAGCACTTTGGAAGAGGTTGAGATGAATTTTTTTGTATTTTCCCTGCCTTTGAATGTATTTTGATCTACTCTTCCAAATTATGTTGAGAATGCATTGTAAAGTCCCGGACCAGACACACAACCAGCATACGGGATAGCAATGGAAGCCCAACTTCGTCTGGGGATTCAGCTCGGTGTTTGCACAGATTCAGGTGTAAAGTCTGTAAGTCGAGTATTTTCCTTTTTATTTCTTTTTTATTCTTGCACTGGACAATCATTTAGTATTCTTCCAAATGAGTACTAAATAATTAAGTACCTGAACCGAGGAATAAAATCTCTACAGTGTGGAAATAGGCACTTCAGCTCAACAAGTTCACACCGACTTCCAAAATTATCCTCCCAGTAATTCTATTAGTTTTAAAATAATTCTGGAAAACGAACGACCTGGTCACCATTTCTTTCCTTGTGCATCAGAGGCTGAGCAGTGACCTTTCAGAGGTTTTCAAAATCAAGAGGGGCATGGATAGGATGAATAGCAATGGTCTGTTCCCCAGTTTGGAGGTGTCCAATAACCAGTGAGCATCGTATTAATGTGAGAGAGAAAAGATATAAAAGAAATCTAAATGAATAGGAAATGTTGAGAGGGGTAAGAGCCAAAGGAAGGTAATTAGGACGAGGTCAGTTTAGTAAATCTGGTGAACATGGACAAAGGGTCTGTTTGCATATTGCATGACTCTAAGAGTCCATAATTCTATAAATGCGCTTTCAACACCAATTATACATTGCACTAAATTCATTACCATGTCAAAAATACTCTGTGAACATTTTCTAAGATCAAATTCCCTGAACTTGCTTGAATAGAGAATTCCTGATATTGATGTCGTTCTGTAGACAACAGCAGCAGCAGAAGCAGAACTGGAATCAACCATGATCTGTAACTTTTTGACTTGGGTAATCCCTCAGTCTACGATGACCGCCAGACCGTTCTATGGTTCAGTGACGAGTGTCGGTGAACATGCCAGGGTCAGAAGCACGTGTCCCTAAAACTAATGACATACCAGTAAAACTTCCATGCTGGATGGCTTTCATTCTAAACAGCAGAACTAACATCTGATAGAGAAGAAAAACTGATCGCAAGATCAACAGGTGAGATCTAAACTCAGTAGTTCTGCCACATCCAGATGATTGAACAACTGGAGGAAAAGGTTTCACAAACATCACAGTCCTAAATAATGGACCAGTTCTACACATTAATGTAAAAGACAAAGAGAAATACATTTGCACAATCCTCAGCCAGAAGTGAGAAGCGGATGATCCACGTCATGGTGCTCACAGAATCACAGATGTCAGTCTACAACCAATTTGATTCGCTGCATGTGATACCAAGACACCGCGGAACATAATAAGTTTTCCAGACTGAAGGGCTGTGACCAGTGGTGTTCGGTCCAAGAGTTTTCGTCTTTTATAAAAGCGATTTGGATATGAACATCAGAGGTATAGCTAGTAATTTGAAAATGGCACCAAGTTTGGAGACACAGTGGACAGGGAAGAAGGTTCCGTCAGCTTACAGCGTGATCTTGATCAGCTGGGCCAATGGACTGAGGAATGGCTGATGGAGTTTAATTTAAATAAACACGAGGTGTGGCATTTTGGAAAAACAATTCTTAGCAGGACTTCTACATTTATTACCCCGTATAAAATCGGTAGTAGGGATATTCCAGGTAACTACAGACCAGTAAGCCTGTTGTCAATTTTGAGAAGATTGCTGAAGAAGGTACTGAGGAATAAAATTTATTTATGTTTGGAAAAGAATGACCTTATCAGTGATAGGCAACATGGTTTTGTGTGGGGCAGTTCGTGCCATACCAACTTAATGGAGTTCTTTGAGGAAGTGACCAAGTTGATGGAAGGGCTGTAGATGACATATACCCGGACTTTCGTGGGCATTTGATATGGTTCCCCATGGTAAACTCATGGAGAAAGTGAATTCACATGGTGTGCAGAATGTTCTCGCTAAGTGAATAAAGAACTTGTTGAGCAACAGTAGAGAGGGAGTAGTAGTGAAGTAAAGTTTTATTCTGGAGTGGACTATACTGTAAACAAAAAAGTTGATGAGCAGAGAGATCTGGGACTTCAGATCCGTTGGACCCTGAAGGTGGCTGCACAGGTGGATAGAGTGGTCGAGAAGCCATATGGTATGCTTACATTAATCGGACTGGGTATTGAGTATAAGAACTGACAGTTGATGTTAAAATTGTACAAGATTTTGTTTCAGCCGCATTTAGTAAATACTGTATGCACTTCTGGTCGCCACATTACAGAAAGGATGTGGGCACTTTAGAGAGGGTGCAGAGAAGGTTTACAAGGATGTTGTAGGGAAGGTGCGAGCTATGAAGACAGGTTGAGTAGGTTAGAATTGTTTTCATTAGAAAAAAAA
>NW_025214701.1:9040-12171 GCF_004010195.1 Chiloscyllium plagiosum | reverse complement strand
GGTTAGGTGTCTTGGCCATGCTAAATTGTTCATAGTGTTAGGTGCATTAGTCAGAGGAGGGTGGGTTACTCTTCGGATGGTCGGTGTCGACTGCTTGCGCCGAAGGTCCTGTTTCCACACTGTAGGGAATGTAAAAAAAAGTTTCGAGAATTATCCACATAGGGCTGGGAATTGGGAGTAAATTAGGTTGAGATATATGGTCATCATGGCTGAGTTCGACTGAAGGGTCTGTTTTCATGCTGCAATCTCTATGCTTCTGTGACTCTATACGACAATGGCAATGCTCCATGACACCATTCCTGTAACAGGGCTGAAGGCTTGTGATGCACAATAAGTCGTGTCCCTGGCGAATCTGTCTCATTGCAGCTCCAACTCTGACATCTCCCTGGCATGGAACATAGAATATCGAAAGCTTCAGGGCAGTAGAAACTCTTCTGCCATTGACTTGGCGCCGACCTTTGAAATGAATCTGATGCCCATCTAACCTGCACCATTACCATCATTGTCCATACCTGTGTCTAATGCTCATTTAAATGCCCTTAACGTCGGCGAGTCTACTACTGCAGAAGACATGCCACTACTTCTCTCTGAGTGAAGAAACGACCCCGATATCCTTGTGGCACACCACTGATAACTGAGCTCCAGGATGAACATTTCGCATCAACCACCACATTCTGGCGTCTTTCAGCGAACCAATGTCTGATCCAAGCCGCTAAATCGCCTTCAATCCAGAAACTCCAAATGTTTTTCAATAGCCTACTATGTGGAACCTTAACAAACGCCTTACCGAAGCCGATATACAAAACATCAACCGCCTTACGTTCATTCACCTGTTTTGTTACTTTCTCGAAGAATTCAGTAAGATTAGTGAGGCTCGACATACTCTTCACAAAACCGTGTTGACTATCCAGAATTATTCCTTTCCAGATGATTATAAATCATTTCCCAAAAACCTTTTCCACCAACCAACAACCGAAGTGAGGCTCACTGGCCTATATTTACCAGGGTTTAACTGACTCCACTTCTTAAACAAAGGAACAAAATTTGTTCTCCTCCAGTATTCATGCACGATTCCTGTCGACATTGATGACATAACGATCAAAGCTAAAGTCTGCGCAATCTCCTCCTTGGCTTGCCAGCGAATCCGAGTATACACCTCTCAGGAAGGAAAGTCGGAGCCATCGTTTACTAAATAGGTTGAAGCTCCTGTCAAAAGGAAGACGAAGGGTAAATCCCATCCGCCTCAAGGGTCTTATCGATTTTCAGATTTTCTAGAATTGTAATATTTCTTCTTTGTTAATCACAGTCCGATCTCATCTTGAAGCCTACATCTCCGTATTCTCATTAACATTGAACTTTTCCAGTGAGAATACTGAAGAAAAATAATGATTAAGAGCTGCCCCTCTGTCCTCAGATTTCACACAGAACTTTCCACTACCACCATTTGATTGGCCCTATTCTTACTCTCGACATTCTTTTATTCCTGATATACCTATGGGAGGCGTGAGGGTTTTCCTTGATTCTATCCGCCAATAAATTCTCATTTTCTTTCCTGGTTCTTCTTATCTCTCTCTTCAGATCTTTTCTGGCGAGCATAGAACTTTCAAGCTCCCTATTTGAGCCTTCACCCCTCATCCTCACATAAGCCTTCGTCTTCCTCTTGACAAGAGCTTCAACCTCTTTAGTAAACCATGGGTCCGTGTCTGTGAAACTATTTCGCTTCCTGAGAGTTGTATACTTATCGAGGAGCTGCAGTAACTGTTCCTTCAATGAGCTCCACATTTCAATTGCAGTATCCTTCCCTATCCTATGCATCCGAAATCTTGCCTCATCGCATCATAATTGACTTACCCATCCACCCGGTTATACCTCTTTCTCTGCAGTATATACCTATCGCTGGCCATTGCTATTGCAAGCATAACTGAATTATGATCATCATCACCAAAGTGTTCATCTTGCCTACCCCCAATGTCAGGTTCACCGGTCTGTATATCAAATGGCTTGTCCTTACCACCCTTCGTAAACAGTGGCACCACGTTAGCCAACCTCCAGGCTTCCGGCATCTCACCTGTGATTATCGATGATACAAATATCTCAGCAAGAGGCCTAGCAATCACTTCTTTAGCTTCCCAAAGAGTTATCGGTAACGACTGATCAGGTCCTGGGAATTTATCAATCTTTACTCGTTTCAAGACATCCAGCACTTCCTCCGCTGTAATCTCGACATTTTGCAACATGTCACCATTTCCCTACAGTGTATATCTTCCATATCCTTTTCCATAGTAAATACTGATGTAAAATACTCATTTAGTATCGCCCCCATTTTCTGTGGCTCCAAAAAAGACCGCCTTGCTAATCTTTGAGAGGCCCTATTCTCTCCCTAGTTATCCATTTGTCCTTAATATATTTGTAAAAGCCCTTTGGATTCTCCTTAATTCTATTTGCCAAAGCTATCTCATGTCCCCTTTTTGCCCTCCTGATTTCCCTCTTAAGTATACTCTTATTGCCTTTGTACTCTTCTCAGGATTCATTCGATCGATCCTTTCTATATCTTACATATACTTCCTTCTTTTTCATAACAAAACCCTCAATTTCTTTAGCCATTGAGCATTCCCTACACCTACCAGCCTTGCCTTTCATCCTGACAGGAATATACTTTCTCTGGATTCGTGTTATCTCATTTCTGAAGGCTTCCCATTTTCCAGCCGTCCCTTTACCTGCAACTATCTGCCTCCAATCAGCTTTCAAGAGTTCTTGCCTAATACCGTCAAACTTTGCCTTTCTCCAATTTAGAACTTCAACCTTTATTTCTGGTATATCGTTTTCCATCACTATTTTAAAACTATAGAATTATGGTCGCTGACCCCAAAGTGCTCCCCCACTGACACCTCAGTCAACTGCCCTGCCTTATTTCCCAAGAGTATGTCAAGTTTTGCACCTTCCCTAGTAGGTACATCCACGTACTGAATCAGAAAATTGACTTGTACACACAATAAATTCCTCTCCGTCTAAAGCCTTAACACTATGGCAGTCCCAGTCTATGTTTGGAAAGTTAAAATCCCCTACCATAACCACCCTATTATTCTTGCAGATAACTGTGTACTCCTTACAAGTTTGTTTCTCAATTTCCC
>NW_025214701.1:2325-8459 GCF_004010195.1 Chiloscyllium plagiosum | reverse complement strand
CATCTTCTCTCTTCTTGATGAAACATCTAAATCCCGAAATCTGCAATAACCATTCCTGCCCCTCCTCTAGCCATGTCCCTGAAATGGCCACAGCACCGAAATACCGGATACCAATCTATGCTGCAAGTTCACCTACCTTATTGCGGATGTTCCTGAAATTGAAGTACGCACATTTCAAACAAATATCCTGTCTGGCGGTGACCGGCCTTAACCTTGTAAACCTATGCCTGACCTCATTGCCCTCAACCTCCTGACACTGGAAAAACAATTCTGGCTCCCATCCCCCTGCTGCATTCGTTTAAACACAACCACCTCGAAAAGCATCACGATATGTCCCACCCCACCCATGGCGTTTTTGCCCCTCTGGTTCAGGTGAAGACCTTTCTGGTGGAGCGCTCCCACCTTCTCTAGAAAGAGCTCCAATTACCCAAGAATTCAAAATCCTCCCTCTTGCACCATGCCAGCAGCCACGTGCTCGGCTCCTCTCTCCCTGTTTTTCGCTTAACTAGCCCATGACAAGGGCAACAAACCCGAGACAACAACTCTGTTTGTTCGAACTCTAAGATTCCACCCTGAGTCCCTAACTTTCTACATTACTCCCCCACCTTTCTTCCAACCTATGTCATTGTTACCTATGTGGACCAAGAACTGGAGCTGCTCCTGTTCCCCCTCAATGATTCCGAAAACACGATCAGATACATCACGAACCCTAGCACCTGGGAGACAACACAATAATCGTGAGCCTTTCTCGTTCCTTCAAATCTTTCTAGCTGCCCCCCTAACTATAGAGTCTCCAATGACTAAAACTCTGTTAATTTCGCACATTCCCCTCTGAACAACAGGGACAGAGTCTGTGCCAGAGGCCTGTGCCACATTGCTCCCACCCACAACAGTATCCAAAATGGGATAAATGGTATAATTGTTTTTGAGGGGAGTCACGACAGGAGATACCTGCACAGCCTGCAGGTTCCATTTTCTAAGCCATCTGTGTTCTTCACGTGGCTATGGAGTAACTGCCCACTTGTAACTGCTCTCAATTTCCTCCTCCACCACCGGAAAGATCCATAGTTCATCCATCTCCAGCTCCAGTTCCCTACACAGTTCTCGAGGATATGGAATCGGTGCACTTCCCACATATGACAATGTGGAAAACCGCCCATCTCTTTCTAGTCCCCTCAAAGAAAAATACTTACGATCTGACCAACTACCATATGCTCAATCCCAGCACGATAGTCAAATAGATGTGTGTTCCTTTTGGACAGAAATAACATGCTTATTGTGGTTCCTGATCAGCCCCTGTGTGAGATGGCGCTGTTGTGTAAATCTCATCGGATGATTAATCCGGACCACTCTCATGCTCTGGAATCATGTAGAAGTTACAAACAATTGTAAAATATCGAGATGCATAATCTGGTGTCAGTAATAGTGGCCTTGAAACAATATCGATTCTAAACACCAATTTGCTTCACTCATGCACTTTCAGGAAGCAAAGCAGTGTTGTTGTGGTCTGGCCTAAAAATGGACCCAAATGCACAGACTTGTGAAAAACTGTTCAATGGGCTTTGAATCCAGACACTCAATTATATCAAACTGCTCTGAGGTCTTAAAGGACACAACCAGACAGAATCCCCGTCAACAGACTCGGTATTAGAAAAGGGAACGGCAAACACCTGTCGACTCAGCAGAGGCCTCGTCCATAACACCTGAAAGTAGGTGACAACATTTACAGAGCTTTTCCACAGACTGCACAGAAACATCAGGAAATGAGTAGGCCATTCAACCCATTGAGCCTTCCCCATTTCAGTTCGTGGCCGAATATCACTTCAATGTGCTTCCCTGACAATGTATATATCTATTAATGTGATTAATCATCGAAGAAAATATGGAACAGAAACAGCAGTAGTCCCTTCTGTCGTTTGATTTTGCTCCCCCTTTCAACATACAGTTAGTTGTCATAAAAAGCACATTTATTAAACATGATTTGCCTTTACACGATTAGTGACTTGCGTACTTTTGTTTTATAAACCGACCTCCCCGTGCCCAGGAACATGATTCCTTCCCCACACTAGCTAAACAGGAAAACCCAGCCTCAGGATCCTCTGTCTGAGAAACTACCCATGAAACTTTCCCATGAAAGTAAAATCAACACCCTCTTGGTGAAAGAAAATGCTCAAATCCTCTCTAAAACTGAAAACATTCATTTCAAAAATGTGTTTCCTTGTTCTTGGCCCTTTGACTGTCTATCCACCCCTTCATGCTCCTATTAATTCTATACTGCTGAATTAAGCCTTCAGCCGACTTCTATTCTCCAAACAAAACAAACCAAGCTTCTCCAGCCTCTCTTCAAAGCTGATATACTACATCCCAGGGTACATCCTGGTGAATCTCGTCTGAACCACGTCCAGTGCAATCACATCTTTCCTGTAATGTGCCGCCCAGAACTGCACACACTGTTGCATCTGTGATCGAGCCAATGTCCTGTATGCCTCTCATCATTTATGTCTTGATGAATAAAGTTTATGCTTAAGTTCCTTTTTGACTTTTTAACTGACATATTAAACTATCCAGTCGCTTTCAGAGATCTCTGGCGAACGACCCTCTGAGCTTCCGAGTGTGCTTCCATTCATTGTGTACTCCCCTGTCTGGTTCTTTCTTCCAAAGTACATCATCTTATATTTATCAGGTTTACATTCCATCTGCCACTGATCTACACATCTGACCATTCCATCTATATCTTCCTGCAACTTTGAGTTAGAATCCTACAGTGTGGAAACAGGCCCTTCAACCCAACAACTCCACACCATCCCTCCAAAGACTATCTCACCCAGCCACCTTCCTCTACATTTACTCCTCACTCCTGCACCTAACCAACACACCCTGAATAATTTGGACAAGTGTAGGACAACTTCAGCTGTTCTCCAGTTCTCTGGCATCTCCTGTGGACAGAATCGACTTGAACATTTGTGACTTGGCGTTTCCTTCCTTGCCTCCCACAGCAGCCTGAGATGCTACTCAACCGGGCCTGGGGATTTGTCTAATTGTATACCATCCAAAGCGTATACCATTCTTGCTCCCTTAACCATGTCAATCTTGTCCAGTTTCCCAGTCTATCTTCTGGAATTCTGGGCCTGCATCCTTCTTTTCACAATTGAAGCAGTTGTGAACCTCTCATTTAATAATCGATCAACGATCCCAGCTTCACACATAGATTGCCCCCATTGGTTTCTAATAGATTCTAATATCCTGTTCTGCTTGATGTACATGCAGACTGTCTTGCATTTCTGCGCAACACTGCCTGTTCGCACTTCTCCATGTCCCCATGATAACCAGCAGCTCTGTGTGAATTTTGTAAGTCTCACTGAGATCAGATTACTTACCATGTGGAAACAGACCCTTCGGCCCAACAAGTCCACACCGACCCACCGAACGCGCAACCCACCCAGACCCATTCCCTTACATTTACCGCTTCACCGAGCACTACGGTCAATTTCGCATGACCAATTCACCTAACCTGCACATTTTTGGACTGTGGGAGGAAACCAGAGCACCCGGAGGAAACCCACATAGACATGGGGAGAATGTGCAAACTCCACACAGTCAGTTGGCTGAGGCGGGAATTGAACCCGGCTTCTGGCGCTGCGGGGCAGCAGTGCTAACCACTGTGCCACTGTGCCGCATATTAATTTGAATCACGAGAAAACACAGACTGAGATTCCCCATCAAATAATCTTGCCTGTATGAAGTCAGACATGAAGACAACTGTTCAGTTTCTCTCTAATTTCCCAGTTGTCTGCAAGAAATTAACCTGTGCTGATATTCAACATCCCATATTTGACCTTTCCTTCAATTTCCTTTCAAGTATTTGAGAAGTGCTTGGTCATCTTTTTTTTATTGGATTGCATTCTTGTTCTTTGATTTCCTATTCAGTTCATTCGTCCTCCTTTGCTGAGTCCCAATTGTCTCTGAATCCACAATATCTGGCATTTTTCCGAGCCGCTTCCTTTGATCTAATGTAGTCGTTAACTTTTTTTTTAACCATCGCTGAATCACGTTACCCTTTTGCTGTTAGCACTGTGATGGGAATATGCAAATTGTAAATGTTTAAGATTTTTTTTTTAAACAACAGCCATTGGCTGTCTTCCAATAAATCTTTTACATGTACTTTGCCAATTCACTGAAACCAGCTTGGTCCTCATACCTTCATGCCTTGCATGACTCCGTTTTATAACCACAATTTGAAAAAAAAAACTGTTCGTATTCAGATGACATATAGCATTCAATATATTATGTTCACTATTCCCAAAATCTACTTTAAGATAATGTTTTCAATTAGCTCTTCTCATCACATAACATCAGTTCCCAAACTGCCTGATCTCTACCTCGGTGGTCAACATACTGATAATGCAAACCATCTCAAAAACGCCCATGAAACCTACTTCTCTCAGCATTAGCATTTATTTCGGTGAACACGGTTAGGTGTAACTTGAAACTTGAAACTGTCCATTATTGCTGCAGTACTCACAAACGTGTATTTCTAATTTCCTTTTTTTACCTCATGCCCAAAATTTGTTTTGAAGTTTTCATTTTTTTATATATTATACATATAAAATCAAATTTGCTTCTCCTTATTGTTTCTAAGCTCTCCCTTAGCATATTCTGTGGAAATTGAGTAACGTGGGTTCCGGGGAGATTAATGGCAGATCCTAGCGAGGTGTTTGGCTAGGGCTATCTGGGCATTGAGTTCATCTCGACAGGTTACTCGTTCTTCTCAAACGTAACTGTGACGTTCTCAAAATATTTCCCCTTAAGCCGATGGAATAGCGAAGGCAATGATCTTTCAGCAACGCTGCATATTCCTCCAGACAGCTGAGACTGCTCTTACCTGACTGGGAACCTGACAGCAGTCTGCCAAAGTGTTGCTGCTGTACAGGACTTTAGTGAGATCACATTTAGAGTGGTATGCATAGATTTTGTCTGCTCACTGATGAAAAGATATTGTTACATTGGAAGCAGATCAGAAATGGTTTCCTCAACTGATTCCTGCAATGAAGTTGTGAAGTTATAAGGAACGAATGATAAGGTTGAGCCATAACTTATTGGCCTTTACAAGAATGAAAGATGATCTTATTATTACAAAAAACACTGGATAGAGTCAGCAACAGATGCCAATTAAACAGAAAATGTAGGAATCCATTCCGCTTCTCCAGTCTGTTACACAGGAACAGCAGAGGTACATTAATGCCATTCCCCCTTTCACTCCAGAACAGGGCGAGCTATTCAGCCTCTGGAGCCTGATATACAGTTACAGGAGGAGTTAGAGCAAAGACTTGAGCCTATAAATTGGACCCAGAATAGGCTACGTGGCATCTGCAACCTCTTACACAACAAGAGGATCAGTCCATTCAGCCTCCTTAAGTTTGTAACATGGGAAGGAGAAGAGATTCGTACACTAGAATAAGAGGAGGCCATTAGCACGAGAATTAGAGAAGGAGACGCAACTAGCTCTCGTGAGTGGTCATCAACAACAAGCTTTTTAGCCTATTCATGTGGATGCACTGATTACAAAGGTCCAGCAACGTCTCTTCTTCATCAGGTAGCTGAGAAAGTTTGACATGATGGCGAGTACAGGAGTTGCGAGGTCATGTTGAGTCTGCATAGGGCATTGATTAGGCCACGGTTGGAAGATTGCGTGCAATGTTGGTCTCCTTCCCTTCGCAAAGATGTTGTGAAACCTGAAAGAGTTCACGAAAGATTTAAAAGGATGTTGCCAGTGTTGGGGGATTTGAACTATAGGGAGATGCTGAACAGGCTAGGGCTGCTTTCCCTGGAGCATCGGAGGCTGAGGAGTGACCTTATAGAGGTTTACAAAATCATGAGGGGCGTGAATAGGATAAACAGAAAAAAGTCTTTTCCCTTGTTTGGGGAGTCCAGAACGACAAGGCATAGGTTCAGGGTGAGAGGGGAAAGATATATAAGAGACCTAAGAGCCAACCGTTTCACACAAAGGGTGCTACGTGTATGGAATGGGCTGCCAGAGGAAGTGGTGGAGGCTGGTACAATTGAAAGAATTAAAAGGAATTTGGGTGGTCATATGAATAGGAAGAGTTTGGAGGGATTTGGGCCGAGCGCTGGCA
>NW_025214701.1:0-2177 GCF_004010195.1 Chiloscyllium plagiosum | reverse complement strand
GCCTTCCTGACCTGTAGTCTTCTTCTTGACCTCTCCGCCTCCGTCCTACTCCGACCTATCACCCTCACCTTGACCTCTTTCCACCTATCACATTTCCAACTCCCCTCCTCCAAGTCCCTCCTCCCTACCTTTTATCTTCTCCTGCTGAACACTCTCTGCTCATTCCTGAAGAAGGGCCTGTGCCCGAAACGTCGAATCTCCTGTTCCCTGGATGCTGCCTGACCTGCTGTGCTGTTCCAGCAATAAAGTTTCAACTTTGATCTCCAGCATCTGCAGACCTCACTTTCTCCCCGAAGGGTCTGTTTCCATGCTGTACATCTCTATAACTCAATGACACTCATACCCTTGCCAACTTTTATAGGTATGTTCCCGAGAATATTCTGTCTGAATGTATCACAATCTGGTATAGCAACTGTACCATTCTCGATCGAAAACGGTTACATAGAGTGGTGAACTTGGCCCGGACAATCACAAAGGCCAAACTCACATCTATATGATGCATCTACCAGGCCCGCGGTCAAAGAAAGGCCGCCAGCTTTCTCAAAGATCCATCCCACCCATGCAATGGTTTTCAAGGAACTCTGCCATGGGGAGAAAGCACAGAAGAACACACGCAACAGCCGGTATCAAAACAGTTACTCCCCTACTGTTGTTAGAATACTGAATGAGCTCACAAACTCATAGCATTCGCCTGAATATGTGTTTTTGTTTCTGCCACTGTTTGCCTATTATTTACTAGTATATGCTGCTTAACCCTATGATCTGCCTGTATTGCTCGCAAGACAAAGCTTTTCACTGTGCATACTTACACGTGACAATACATTCAATTCAATTCAATTCAATTCAATTCATATCTAGTCAATTCAAGATTTTTTAAAAATGAAAAGTAGGAGGTAATTCAGCCATATGTCTGCTGTATAGGAGCAGGAGAAGACCAATCACTCACTCAGTCTTATTTCAGGGACGCAGCGCGCAATTTTTCAGTGTCTCAAGCTTGATATGGTGGAATATGAATTGACCCTTAAGCCCCTCAAAAGGTTACACAGCAACAGGAAGATTCCATAAGCCCTCAAGATCTGACGCATCATACTGAGAAGGAGAGGCGGGCCTTGAGTCTCTTACTCAGGATATTCTGGCCATCGAGATTACAAGGTAGGAACGTCATGCGTACATACAGTCCATCGAGTTTGTAAACTAGAAACAGGATGAGTCTATTCCGTTGCTCATGCGTCTTGCCTCTTGGAGTCTTTTGCCTCTTACACAGAAACACAAGAAATGGAATGTAGAAGTTATAGAATAGGTAGGACTTAGAATGATCATCATCAAGGGTGAATGAAAAGTAGTGATTAAACA
Organism: Chiloscyllium plagiosum; assembly: GCF_004010195.1. Taxonomy (NCBI): domain Eukaryota; kingdom Metazoa; phylum Chordata; class Chondrichthyes; order Orectolobiformes; family Hemiscylliidae; genus Chiloscyllium; species Chiloscyllium plagiosum. The sequence goes on along the minus strand of NW_025214701.1, from coordinate 824 downwards.
GTTGTGATTTAAGGCAAATTGTTAGAATCAAATATTAATGAATTACTAACAGGAGATTTGCAAAGTCAGCATGGTTTTAGGAAAATATAATTTATTTTACTGCTTTCGTTAAATATGTGACAAGAACAGTAGATAATGGGGAACCCAGAGATGTAATGTCCACGACTTACAGAAGGTATTGATTAAAGAGCTGCACAAAGATTAGGCTCAAAAATGAGCGCACATGGTTTTATGAAGGAGTTATTCGCGTGGATAGAGGGTTGGTAAGCCGGCAAAGTGACGAAATGCAAGAGATGGAATATTTGTTTCGATTTATGGTTGGCAGTTTTTGGACTGCCATCGAGTTCAGACCGCTGGCTCTGTCGATTGCTCATCTACTTTATGAGTTGGATGACGGAACAAAAAACACCAAGTCAAATTTTCTGATGATACTAAAATAGGTGGAAAAGTAGGTTAATGTGACGAACATGTCAAAATAAAAAGGACAAATGGACATGAATCGTTGAGGTGAATGGGCCAACGTTTGACAGATAAAACTTAACGTGAATATACGTGGTTATCCATTTTGATCCAAAGAATAGAAAGCAACTTGATATAGAACTCGACAGCAACTTCAGAGTGATTACGTGCAGAACAATCTGAGTGCCCTCATGCGTATCACAGAAACCTCACATGCAGTTACAACGGGTAATGAGAAAGAGAAGTGCAGTTTCTGTGTTTATTTGGAAAACGATTGATTACTTAGATTACTTACAGTGTGGAAACAGGCCCTTCGGCCCAACAAGTCCACACCGACCCGCCGAAGCGCAACCCACCCATACCCC